>NW_009616740.1:0-4259 GCF_000690535.1 Cariama cristata
CTCTACACCAAATGACAGTTTGGAAAGCCAACATCGGTTTATTGCAGCGTTGGGTGCATGGGGGATCTCTCCTCCTAGCATGCACACCAAGCCAAATGAAGATACACATTATATACAATAAAATACTTGCATATTCACAGTCCACTACATAGTCATTGTTATTCACACTTAGGATTGGTTATAAGTTTGTCACTTCTAATGTAAATTAGTACGCACTCTCAGTTCACACTAATGAAGCCTCTCTATCAACTGTGCATGCTCCCCAAGTGGGGTTTTGCCCTCTTTTGGGGGGGCCGTTTGAGTTGGAGGTCATGATGTCCCACTGCCTCAATTACCTTTGTCCTGCTCTCAGCCAATTTATTGTTGATGTCTGTGGGTTGTAACATTTCATCAGCTTGGCTCCTCTCCTGTCTAGAACTCCGCTTGTTGCATTCTTACCTACTGACTTGACGGTGTCCCTTTTTCATCATTTGTTCTTTGTTTTCTTAATGCTTCCCAACCGTGGGATGCCAGGCTAAAGAATGTGCCTGTTTTTCTGTTAATTTGACTAAATTCTTTAACACTTTGGTATCAATTCCCCACTTTGGAAGTACTACAATTTTCTTACTACTTCCATATATTTTTCTAAGTAGCTCTTTTGATATAACACAGAACTTTGTGATTCCCAAGTTAATTTTAAGCGTAAGGGTCCTTCTTGTTTGACAGTCTGTTCTGATAATGTGGTCGCTTTAACCCTGCTGTGATATATCCATGGAGTGACTCCTTCAAGTCTGACAGCTGTGTAGGTGGTTAGTAAAATCTGGAAAGGTCCTTTCCAATTCTTCTTCAATGGTTCTTCTGACCACGTCTTCAGATACACCCAGTCTCCGGGTTGGTATCGATGCACAGGCACGTCCAGGGATAAAGGTGCGCTCACGGCGACGTACTGTGGAGAGAGGACAGAACCTTTCCTAGAGAGACAACACACTCCTTTAGGGAATGTCTCCCTACCATCTCAGGGCTGGCTCCAGTTTTGGTCACCTGGTAACGTTTACCATATATGATTTCAAAAGGAGTAATCTTCTCTTTAGTTTTAGGCTGGATGTGTATTCGTAGCAAAGCCAAAGGTAAAGCATCTGGCTGCTTTATCTGAGCCTCTTGGCAGATTTTACTTTTCTGTCTCTTTAAGCTTTGATCCATTCATTCTACTTTCAATTCCATGTCATCTTGTTCCAAAAGGACAGCTTGATATTTCAGCATCTGACTCGGTGATAACCAGTGTCCTCCTTTTTGTTCTAGAACTGTTGTAACTGCATGGGGTACAAATACACTTAGTTTTTGCTTGAGTGTCAATTTTTGGGCTTCTGACTGGCCCTGACTATGTCGTGCATCCACTCCAAGTTCACACGGTCATCTTCAATGGCTTCCACATCTCCCTGTGTGACCTCAAGTGCCAGATCATGGACCACAAGAAGCTGAAGGCAGCCAACTGTGACCTGCGGATCACCAACACCCAGACCAAAGAAGGTGTGTGAGGGTGGGTGGGCACAGGGCCTTGGGGACCGACCAGCTGGCGGCATCGCAGACAGCAGACAGCCCCGTGGTGGCCGCAGTCTGTGGGAGCCGTGCTCTGCTCTTTGTGGCTCTTCCCCACGTAGCGTGAGTCTGCCTGGGGCCCAGCCCGCAGGAGTGCGGGAGGACCGGGCGGGCAAGCGGTGCAAGGGGTTAAGGGGGGTGGGAAGCGACAATGCAATTTGGCCACAGTTGGTAGCTGTGACTTGTGTTAGGGGACTCACAGAGCTGTTCCTTTGTGGTTGCTGTTCCAACACATACCTTCAGATATGTGTTTTAGACGTGGAGCTAGGCATTAAAGGATACATGGTTGATGTGCGACACAGAGCGCTTGCAAAAGTTTTGGTTTACTGGAATTCTTCTAGATAAAATGATAAGGAAATGTGGTAGGATATCTTATAATGACAAACTTGCCAGATTTCAAAGAAATCTGGCAGAGAAAGCTGAAAGTGACAGAAATAGAACAGATGGCTAATTTGAAGAAAAAAGTGGGTTTGGTGACTTAATTTTGTCTTCGGCTTGTTTTACTCCACTGCATTGGGAAACTGGTTTTGTGGCTGTTGCAGACTTGTTGCAAACATAGCAACATTTTTAATTGAGTGTATCTGTGAGTTATCATCTGTGCAGACCTTTTAAAACCATCTTACATGAGTGTTACCGGTATCTAAAGTATACTTTGGAATTTCTTGTTACTATAACTTCTTTGCTACACCAAAGACATCATAATTCAGATGCTATTGAGGATCGTTTCATCACTAATTTCTAACTGTGTTTTTTTTTCCTGGTACTATGTGTTAACCGTATCAGGGCAGTACTGAATTATGGCAGAACACTTATGGTGAATACATTTAAGAAAAGGCATAAATTCTTTTAAATCTAATAAATGGTGCTTGATTCTCAGAGATGAGAATGGTTTTGTGTTACTTAGTATGATATTTGTGTTTGGTAATGTGCCATCCTGCTAAGTTTGAATGTGATTAAAGACTTTGGGATGTGACTTTTCAGAAAGAAAAAGACTTGTGTTTTCATTCCTTAAACATGTGGTTGTTTTTTTCTGTGGTTTTGTGACACTCTTACAACAGTCTTTTCTTTAAAATGTGTACTAGTAGGTTTTTTTCCTCTTCCTGTTTCATGTATTAAAACTTAATCAGAATAATATGTTCACTGCGGTAACTGTAACTCACCCCTAGCTGTTAAAGTGGTTGGACCTAAAGCTCCCTGTTTATCTACAGATATTGAAACTATTTTCAGGAGAATGTCTGAGAAGAGACTTAACAGCACGTTAGGGGTCTTAGGGATGCCGTTGGATTGCTGGACATACATAGGTAGAGATACATTTCAGAAGTCTGGAAATTTGCAAGTAGTATTAAAATTGTCAAGAGCTTTTGTAAAATGTTTAAGGGCTTTGCTGCAGAAGGGTCTCTGAATGTTGTCCTCAGTTGCTAATGTACTTTCAGTCTCACAAATGCTAGCGGGCTGAATGGCCACCTGGCCAACGTCACTCCTGTAGTAGATGGGTCTGTGTAAAACAGAGTCTTAAAACCAGAGTGTTGGATGGTAATAAACTGTGATGGTGCCCAATTATTGTCACCAGAAGAAAAAATGTTTTGAAATACACCAAACGCATGGATTCTGTTAGAACAGGTGAGGAACAGAAAGCAAAGTTTTAGAAGAAAAATTGATGCTCATAAATGTCTTACCCCATAAAGTGTTACTCTAATGCAGATGATACCATGATATCAGTTTTACAAAGTGTGTTGCTTTGTTTTCGTGTGTAAACAGAATCCAGTGAAGAAAAAGTATCTGCTTCACTAGGTTCTGTTAAATGTTGGGTTGCCTAAAGGTGAAGTTAAAGAAGGAGTATCTTTCATGCTTTAAAGAGCATCACTCTTGTTTAACAGTGACAAGATCCTCTTCTAGGTAGGCTGTGTTCCACTTTGACCTCTGTAAAATGAGGATAAAATTTATAAATTGGTATATTAGTGACACAGATGCTTATTGAAGCTTTCATAAGGGTGTTTTCCATGTGAAAACACAAAAATCCTGCAGTAGTTTTCAGAGCAAAGCTAGGGGATACATTTCGCTGTAATAGACATGTATGCCAAATTTTTGGTTTGTATGCCTAACTGTGAATTTCAGTTTTTATTAATCAGATGTAGATGCTTAACGTCACCTTCAGAAGATAAAGGAAAAAGCTAGACCGGGATATTCTGCCTAAATGGGATGTTTGGAATTCTTACATGTGGACATCAAGTATTGGTTTTTTATAACTTTGTCTGTGCAGGAGTCCTGATGAAATATTGAAATGATCTGGCATGTTAGTAGTCATTTTCATCTCTTCCTCTGCAAATCCTTCCCCCAGTAGCACAGTAGCTGGTTAGCAGGGCATCTAAGCCTACTCAAGGCTGTTCTTTGTCATTTCACACATAGGCTTGCCTTCTGATGACTCCATTTCTGAGGAGTGTCTATGCTTTATTGGGGTGAAAATACTTCTCTAGATAGTGCTCAGAGAGATGCTTTTGCAATGCTGTCAGACTCAAAACGGTGGATTAAAGCAGGCCATAAAAGAAAGCAGGAACTGTTTCAGTAACTTGTTTATAGCATACCTATGACACAACTTATTAAAACCAGCAGATTTTGAGAATTATAGACGAACTTACAAATGGAGTTTTTGAGTTGTGCATTAACTGTGAGGCAGTGTAAACTTC
>NW_009616741.1:0-57922 GCF_000690535.1 Cariama cristata
CTGGCAGCTTCTTACAGAAGCCACCCCTGCAACGCCTCCTGCTACCAAACCTTGCCATGCAAGATTTTTGTAAATAGACACAATTGCCATCATAACTGAATAAGACAGTCATTTTCCGGACACAGATGCTTGCTAGCCTCACAGAAAATGCTAATGGGAGTGAAAAACTAGTTGCACTTTAGTCCCCTTTAGAGAAAGACATTAAGTATAACGGGTTCAATAAATACTATTCTCATATAGACACAAATTGAGTGAAGTTTGCCAATTAAAGCGGCAAACTGTGCCTTGAAGAACCTAAACAAAGAAACTAAATCAGGTCCACTGAAATGTCCTCATCAGGCTCCTGAAGTAGGTGAATAGGATAATTAATTTCATTTTATCTGCAGCCTTTGTTAAGAATTATCCATTATTACACTGTGCACTACCAATAACGCTGTCTGTGCTACTGATCTAACAAATTCATTTCTTTCAAGACTTCTACCTTTCTTTGGTTAGAAAGTACAGAGTTACAAATAATGTGAGAGATCATCCTCTGCACTTTCCATTCTAACTGCCCAATCTGAAAGAACATTAAACTGTCATTACTTCTATGTTGACCTATTCTAGTCACAGCTTCCAAAAAAGCCTTTATCTGAGGTAACGAACAGTGAAGTTTTAGGAACTTCCTAAGCCCTCGTGACCATCATACCATAGTAGAATGATTGTCTGTTAGAAGCTGAAATCAAATTCAGACTGCCATTATGCAATTCCAAGCATCAGACACTTGAGTTTCAGAAATTGCACTGAGAGATCCTCGATGGACTGACACTTCCATATTGCACAGATTTATAAAATGTTACAGAACAAAGTTTCTGCACAGCCTGCTTGAAACAAGACAGTGCATGAATATTGGTTTGTATTTTAAAATGTCACTTTTGAGAGATCTGTTACATACTACAGCAATGATCTAGACTGACTTAGTGATTCTTCCTTTAAAAATAAGTGTACTGACTTACACTACTGGCAAAAAATTTGAGGCCTTTTCAGTAAAAAACCAAAAATCCCTTGAGGCCCTGCTGTGCTTAGAAGTCAATGTGCCATATAAAACTAATACTTTCTCACATCAGACTCTCCTCTCAATCTTTTTTTTTCAACTTGACTAAATGCCTGTGTTCCAAATGTGATCAATTATTTTACTATATCAGCCACTGACTACACTCAGATGTTATCAGCTCTTTGTAAAGAAGCTTGCAAGAGGAGAAGATATAGACTTATGAGGAAATAGAGAGGATGTCAAGGTAACAGCAAGGATAGACAATGTCCTTGAACATATGTGCTCATCTATAAACAAGTGGTACCTCTGCTGTGTGTGAAGCTTTGGAAATACTTTACACTGGCACAAAAAAGAATGGACAGTAACAGAAAGTTATTTTTTCTGGACCTCGAGAGAACTAGAGACTGACTTCTGGAAATTACAGTTTTAAAAAAGTTTTCAAATTCTAATCAAAACTTTCTACACTTGTGGAAACTTTGACATTTCCCAACATCACCTTTGATCACATTGACATTGAAGCAATCCTGAAATGCACGCAACAATTAACATTGCTTTAATCACTGTTATAAACCTCCTGAGAGCAGTCACTGCAATAAATTTGGCATATTAAATATATGAAAAAATAATTGCAGGTGCAACTAAACATGATTAATGATCAGACAACAGCTTCTGCATGAAAAGAATATTAAATAGTTTTGCACTGTTGTCAGAGCCAAGATTGTTAACACATTGGCTTGTTTGTCAAATGAAGTATAGGGCAAGAGGACAGAGGATCTTCAGAGACACCAAGCACTATTTGCACACTGTTTAATAAAATTTTCCACACATTTAAAACATAGGTATTTGTAAACTTCACTGGATAACAAAATATTTGTAATGGTACTGCATGACAGGGAGCATCTGAGACTCTGTGAGGCAGTTTTCACATGAACTTTAACATACTGTACAATTTCCTTTATGGAAATAAAGATCTGACAGACTGTTGGAAATTATTTTGTGGATAATGGCACCTACTGCCTTCAGTCCTGAAGACAAAATAATTTCCAGGACTGAAGACAGTGTTGTAAGCTTGTTATTTTGAGGCCTGGACTTAACTATCTGCCTGCTCATCTTGTAGCAAGTTTTTCTCCATAAAATGATGCAAAACAAAGAAAAATCTATTTTTTCTGGCAAAGGGGAAAAGAAAAATCATAAGAAGTTGTAAAGTTTAATATATTTTTTTTGCCTACTTATAATTGTTTATAGAATGAAAGACAGAAATTATTGTTATCATCTTGAAAAATATTTAAAATAAAACTAAAATACTTATACAGAAGTTATTACTATCTTTTGCTCCTACTTGCAGTTTGTGAGGAAGCAGCTATCAGATAATTTTTTTTTATAATTTCATAAAACTATTTTTATGGAATATTCAGTGTGTTCAGTATATGCCCAGTTCCAATATACTCTGCAATACTGTGATATTGCTCTGTGCTCTCTTTCAGATACAATTCCAAAATACTTACCAAGTTCCTTAAGCAGATATTACTTTTAATTAACATCAGCATGTGGAACACTTATTATGGTCCACGATAAATGTTTTATATGTTTATTACTAATGGTGCATAGGTCAGTTTGACAACTGAAAATTATTGTATATACTTCTATTGTTAAAGCTGAATACCAAAAAATTCTTGTTAAGGTGAAGGAGCCAACTTGTCAGCACAATTTCTGAGTTCTCTATTTTAATGTCTCAGTGAGGAGCAGCTCACTTAGACCATCTAATTCCTGAATGTAACACTGAAGTTTATGATTTCCTTCCACCTTAGCCCTGCTGGTTTTCCTAACCATTACCATTGTGACTTGATATTGGAACACGAAAGCAGGTCTGACTAATTTATATCTGAAATTTTGACTAAGCATATGCAATTTTAGCACTTTCTTTAGACTACTAATACATAGAAGGACAAAAATAGACTGAGCACGTATTTTCATGCTGACACATTCTTAGATTCTACAGACCTTAAAAATCATACAATTTTGACAATGAAGAGTTGGGGCAGGGTCATTTTTTCTTTCACTTTCCCTCTCTTTTTTCCCCCCTATGCCTCTTCTGCAATTATGAAGTCCCTCAATACAGCCTAATATTTAAAAAAATGTTGTCAAGATCAAAGGGGGAAAATTGGGATTTTTAAAGCAACATAGAGACAAGTGTAATTTCTGTTATCGCTTTTTACTTATAGTCTTAAATCCCTTACCTTACAGAACTATTTATAATCAAATATAATTTTCAATAGTATGCTTCATTTACGAATACCTTTTGGCAGTGAATCTGTATTAGTTGCAGTCACTTTGTAGGCTGTAACAGAGATATGAGGGGTTACAATACAAATAATCTTTCACTGAGAAATGTTCACAAATATTTCCACAACAGAGATATTGACTGAATCCCATATTTATTTATTTATTTATGCATGTGTTTTGAATATATCAATCCTTGTGCCTTAAAATCTGGAAAAATTTCATCTCAAAAACAAACACCGCTAAAAATATTGCTGCATGAGAAGAAACTACTAAATTGAAACATCACAGAGCATAATATGATATAGTGGATAACAAAGAAGTTAGATTCAGATGTTAATCCTAATTGAAAACTTACTGTAAATACATTAAATGATTTAGAATATTTACTTTAATCGTATAAAGGATTATAAATATACTTAAACGTGACACATTTGAATCAGAAGGCAACGATCATTTAATGTGAAATTTAAAAATATTTTTGAGTAGTTGGTAGGACAATGTTGTTTGTATCTTTATTAAAACTTTTTTTAAAAAAATCATTACAGTTTTACAAAATATTGTATACCTAATGGTTTAACCTGGTTCCTAACTAACCCCTACTGTTGGATCTGCAAAGCCCATCACCTCTACTGAGCATGCAGGTGAAGCAGCAAGAATAGAGCCTATCATGAAGAGTTTAACATTAACCTACATACACTAATGCATTTAAAATCAAATTTTTTTAATTGTTATTCTGAGTTACAACAACTCAAAACAGACTACTGTACTGTGGTGGTGAATTTTTCTACTTTTTCTCAGCAGCTGTAAAGAAATGAACTTGTCTAGGCTGGTTCAAATGACAGTTCTAATTTAAGACATATGCTGTGGAAGACGAAAGAACTTAATGAGACATAGGAAAAGAAATTACCCTCACCAAAATTCACGTATGTCCTTTTTGTCAACTATGACAATTGATAACTATTCATTTTATTTTATTTTCAAAGAAAAAAAAGGTTTTGATGAACAATTTTTATGGAGTTACTCTCCCTTGCTAGTAAAAAGAAATTTAAATAGAGAAGGTAGAGCTAAAACACAGATTACAATTTTAATTTGGCTTTATATTTATACTGTATATTACCAAATTGAGGTTTTATTTACTTAAATATACTTAAAATTAATGTGACACAAGACTGACAGCTTTACATACTAATGACTTTTTTCATAGACACTGAAACAGGGACTACATTTCCTGTTCCACTATCTTTTTCTTTATCCTGTCAGTCACATACTTTGGGATATCAGCCCTAGTTGTTGAAAAGCTGTGAATTTTGTAAAAAGAAGAAATGTTGCATTAAAAAGACTGGGATCAAACATGGTGTTAATTAGAGAAGAAACAGACACACACAGAGACATATATACATACACGAACATAAATTGTAGTGGAAAAATCGAATGTTAAAAATAAGGACTGGCTTTATCTCCCAGGCTGTGGGACAACTTGCTTAGTCAAAGAGCTAGAAAGGTTTAGCATTTGAAACTTTAATTGGCTAGTGTGAAGCAGATGTTGGTGGGTTTTGTGGGTTTTTTGGTTGGTTGGTTGGTGGGTTTTGTGCTCACAGTATTGTCAACTTCCTCTAAAAATGTGAATGATTAGGTCAAATGGATACTCCTAAAATGAACAGGGAAACAACTTCTTCTTCTGAGGGTAGCTAAGCATCTTGAAGAGGGAGGATTCAGAGACATAGGACTGTCATACAGAAAGAATAAATAACTTATATGAAGGAGCTGCAAGTCTGCAGCTCATAATGAGACAGAGATCTTGGAGAAAACCAACAGACAGGACTCAGAGGTGATGAAAAGGAATTTCTTAAGGTATTCTGCAGAAGTTGTTGCAACTCAGGAAGTCAGAACTTGCTGAAACCAAGTTTGCAAACAAGGATCTGTTCTGAAGGAACACAGGAGGTAAAGGGAAAGTTACTTATAAACTGCTTTTTCTTTCGTTCTGGATCTTTCTCTCTAGTCACTTTGAGATTGTTTTAAATTAACAAGTTAATTATTTCCATCTGCATTATAATAAAAGTTCTATTTAACTTGTGGTCCTGTCAGAACAGACCTATATTCCTGTGTGGTTCTGTCTAAAACTACGCCCATTACTACGAGTTTCGGCAAACTTTCTGACAGAACTGTACAACTGCAGTTGCAGAGATTTTACCTTCTCTACAACTGAGTGTTTTGATCACTTTGTTTTCTTCTTTAACCTTGGTTTTTGATGACATACCAGCAAGCAGACACTTAAAGGTAAGGGGCTGAAGAAGTTCTTTTTTTTCTTTTTAATGATATGATCATCTCTCTGACAAATTTATATGAATCCAGTATTTCATGCATGACCATAAAATCATGTTGTATAGTTCTATAATAATTACGACTTTTCAACTTGTTGGATTTGAATCGGTGATTACATCAAAGAGGAGGTTTGTGTCTTGGTTAATGATGTCTCTTCCACAATCCAACAATGACATTCTTAATAAAATAAAAACGTACACCCTTGTTTTAATAAAGTTATGAAACAGGATGGGTAGGTTAGATCTTATGATGTTTTGAAACAGGAAAGGTAAACCTAGTCTTACAAAATACACATTAGTGGAAATAATTTCACTAAAGGAATGAAATAAGCCAAGGAAAGATGCATGCCTAGGAACTAACTTGATTGCTTTGACAAAAGCAACCATAAAAGGTCAAACAGCAATTTGCTGCTCATGTTTTTACCAAGAATAATTTTCCTTTTTTTTTTTTTTTTTTTTTTGGCTAAGTTTTAAGCCTTCATTCACAGAGGCCAGATTATTCTGGTCAAAAAAGTGTCATCCAAATATAAATGTAATGAAAACAAGATAAAGGATTATACATATAATAGCCACCAAAAGAGAAGATGTACATTTACAACCCATAACAATTATGTAGATAGATTGTAGGCATAATAAACAGCCACAGGAGGGAGGGAGAGACAAACAATTACTCTAATGGAGAGGGAGATACTGTGATTAACATTAAATGCTACCCACAGTGAGATATCCGTAGTAAGAATGACATATATGACAGCTATATAAGACATACTTGCCTTCTGGGGAGGCAAGATAGTGAGAATAATAAATAGGATATTCTACATCAGTAGAAGAAGTTCCATAGATTTATGAAGTTGTGAGAATATGTCTGCTTTCCACCAAAGCCAGAGTAATTTCTTTTTGGTGAAGCTCTCTTTTCAATGTTATTTTAGTTAGGAAATAAAAGTAGCTGGCATTACAAGTAATACTTGGAAAGGGAAAGAAAGAGGAATGGAGAAAGGAAGGAGAAGAAAATCCAGCACTAGAACTTCAGAACATGCACATTTGTTTTGGTTACTCATTACAGATCATACTGAAAAGTGAAAGCTCATCATTCTGTCATTAATATATGAGACAGAAATATTCCATAGAAAACTGGATTTCTGAAAACACGCAGCACAGGAAGAATTGAACTTCAAGAAAATATGCATAAAAAGAGTATGACTTCTCATGAAGAGCATGATTTGTCACTTTATCCATGAAGGCTGCTAATTTGAAAAGTACAGACAAGATCTCAGATAATGACATCTACAAGGAAGGTGTTGTATGATGTTAATCTCCTTCCATGCTTTACTGAGCTATTAAATCACATCCATTTTCTTGCAATAGAGTTTTTCTGAACTGGTATATGGGAGAGATTGGATTTCAACAATGATCTGAGGTAGACTTCTGCAATGTTCTCCCATTTAACAATGCAGTTTTCAGTATATGAATATCTGGCCACAATATTTATCTCCGATTGCAGTGGTTTTTGCTTGAGTTATTAGCATGTGATGTGTAACACATTTGGTGTTAGAATAAAGTTAGGTAATGGGTATGCAAGCAGGAAAGAAAACCTGATCTATTTGCCAGTGCTTATAATTGTAGGCTTTTCTCATCAAAATCCTGAACAATAAGGTACAAAAAACATGCAAGATTAAAACAATGTACTTATTTAAACTGGCGTATATTCAGCAAGGATGTATATATCATAGTTCTCTTTTTATTTTATTTTAATTATGCACAAGGCCCATAAATGTGGAAAATACTCCTTAATAGAAGACAAGTCCCTGTCTTCCTTTACGTAACAGGTTCACCCTGAGAAGATTATGGAGTTTGTGTAAAAGTATGCTTGAAGTACTCTTCAGGTAGAGCCACTGTCACTTAAAGCAAGCAAAACCTTCATAGTAATACTTTCATTGAACCCAATATCATAGGTGATCTCCTTTACATCTAATGTCTTATTAATTTGAATTAAATGTAAACTAGCCACAATATTCTAAGCTAACTTGAAAATTAAGAGGAATTTTTTGGAACTGGATTTTCATTATTTCGATATCTTGAAATTGATATCCATATCTATGACTAAAAGTGCAAATATGGGAACATGCAACTTAACTGAGACTAGTAAATCATTATCACTTGATCAAATACTGTGTTGATGAGAGACACCTATTCATAAACATCCAGTTTCCTTTGTTAATTTATCAAAAACTATGCCTTGTTTTATTTCTGTGTCTCTGCATGGAGATCTAAGTCCTGTCTTCAAATAAAATAAAGTCTGAAGACTGATAAACAAGAATAGCAAAATCAGTAAGATAAGAGACTTTAGAAGTGGAAGGAGATAGAGGTATTTTTTGTTACATTCAAATCTTCAATTATATGACTCAAATGCATTGATTAAGATGACTTCTCTGGCCTCACTGAACTGCTGATATTGAGAGAGAAAATTCCAAAGGCAAATCAGAAATTAATGCTAATTTAGACTGCGTAATATAGCCTTTCTTTCACTTCCGTGGGGATCCTAAAAATCCTAGACACCAAACATGGATGGTATCACTACCTCCTCTAAACCTTTGGGTTGGTCTTTTATTATTTTTACTGTTATTACATATAGATATAAAAAGAGTATATGTTACACATCTTAGTATTTTTCTTTTTGTAAGGTGTTCAAAGACTGGTGTGACATAGCAGGTGAAAAAGAGAAAAAACTTGTCTTCCCTAACTTAATAGATGCTATGTCTAATGGATATGCACCTTCCTCTGAACAGTTTCTTCTGTATATACTAGTGGTGAGCAAATCTGAAGATGCTGTTGTAATATATTTTCACTGTCTTTAAGAATGTCCTAGATTTTGAATGTTACTATTCCTTTTTGAAATATTATTGCCAGATAGCCTACTCTTCTACATCCATAATGCTTTAATTCAGTGAAGAAAGCAATTTGTTTCATCTCAGGCAAAACGCACATGTCTAAAGCTTTCCACATAATGCTAAGAAAAGGTTAGTAATATCTAATACTGACAAGTCCCAGAAGATCACAAATACCATTTAAAAATGGAACAGTAGGCATACTATTACTAGCTTTTTATTATTTTCATGTTCAGACATTTCCATAGTAGGTGATTCTGGATTCTCTTTTCTTGAAAAAAGAATTAACGAAACCCAAGAATTCTGTCAGTCTTTGGTAATTAGGAGCCGATTAATTAAATTTACTGCAGCTTATTTTGCTGATTTTCCGCTGTTGAAATGGATCTTACCTTTAGCTAATGGATGATAGTGCTGATAACAGAGGACGTTTTAATTGCTCAGTACTAATGATAGATGATTTGCCTATTTAGTTGAATTGTTACATGACAACATATTCCCTTCGAGTACTGTGATTTGGATTCAAAAGTGGAAGGCATATTGTAGGGTAATGTGAAAATCATGTTTATTTGTTGGAACTGCCACCAGTTCATAACTGAGAAACTACTGACTTTATTTCCCAATTGCAACTAGAATACTGAGTATCTGAATCTTATTTTTCTCCCCTTACTTATCTGGAATTTTATATGTAAAAATATGGAGAACAAAGAGTACATGGGCAATGTCAATGTCTGCTAATAGAAATACTCCTATTCCACAGCCACATAGTTGATAATGTAGATTTATAAATTCATTTATGCAATCTTTCAAAAAATGTTAAACATTATGTAACAATTAAATTATTGTATTCTAGGTTCTTCATTAAGATTTCTATTAGCTTTTGGTGTGTTCTTTAACAAGCTGTGTCATAGCACAATCAGATCTTAACCGTGATTCATTATTATGTCGCCTAATTTGAAGAAAGGGTCTACATAAAAATTGATAAATTTGTAAGAAAGAAAATAAAAGGGATAGTAGAAAGAAATAAATCCCTGTAAATGCAGAGTATTTAAAAATCTGTATTAAAGAATGTAGGAAATAAGATTTTAAAAGTTGAAACGAATTTGGCATAACTGAAGAGCAAGGCAGAGTAGGAAAAAAAGTGACGAAGGAATCCTTCAATGAATTTCTAAATTTTTTTTTTTAAAACAGAAACTGTCCGAAAACTCAGAAAAAAATAAATGTAAACACTTACAAAGTCGGGCCAAAGACAGTTTGAGGAACAAATAGGATGAAGTATAAAATCTAATAAAAATGTCTTCATTCAAATATGTAAAAGCAAGAAGCCTTCCAGAGAGTTTATGTGAAGCCAATAGACAATCCAAGTATAAAATAAATATACTACTATAGAAGAAAAATTGAAATTACCTGCTTATATATTTATTTCTGGTGCAAGAACTTCAAAGAGATTTACTAGTCTTCATGAAGGACTCATTAGCTGATCCCACCTAAATAAAGAGTCAGTAGAAGGAACTACAGAGCAGATAGACAAATATAAAAAATGGAGTAAATAAGTGCAATAGCTGCCAGGACTAGGTAGTATTTTACCTGTAGCTGTGAAAGAACTGAAATATGAAATAGCTAATCTACTATTCTGTAAAATGACACAATCGTTTTTCTAAGATTCCATAAGTCTAAATAACTGTGAGTGATAAACCTGATATTTCTATTAGGCAAATTAACAGGATATATAATAAAGAGCAGAGTTAGGGTACTCATAAATGAACAACATACTAGGCAAGAGTTGGTATGGTTTTAAAAGTTATCTCATAAATCTTCTGCAGCTCCTTGAAAGAACTGTAGTAAATGTATGAACAAAGGAAATCAGTTAAAAATCACTTTTTGAAGTTTAAGTAGACTTTTGATATGGTCCTTATTACCAAAGAGAAAAAATGACATACAGATTAAGAGTGAATAATCTGTTTCCACAGTGAAGGTCACCCATGAACTTCCACCACATCTATATTGTTCAGTGCACACATTCACAATGTGAAAAAAGCTGAATAGCAGTGACAGAATTTGCCTATGATATTGAACTATTTGAGAAAGTAGAGACAGAATACGAATATCAAGAACTGCAGTATCTCCTTCCACTACTCAGTGATTAAGCAATAAAATGTCAATGTGGAAACTGAATGTAGTTAAATACAAAGTATCCCTTACTCCACTCCATCAATTTTAAGTTTAGTAAATACACATAGTAATGGGCTTAGAGCCTAACTGTCACTGTTCAAGAATGAGACATTCGAGTTATGATCAGTAGTTCTATGAAAATACCAACTCATCAGCAACCGGAAGAACAAACTGAATCCTAGAAATCGTTAGGAAAGAAATAGCAAATAAAATAAGAACATCATTATGCAGCTGTAGAAATAGATGGACTTCTTGATATGCCATATACAGTAAATTTCCCTTCCTCTGTCTCAAGAAAGATACAGTAAAGCTGCAGAGGATTTAAAGAAGATAGCAAGGATGAGCAAAAGTATATAGCACATTCTGTATGGAGAATGACTGATTAGGCTGAAAAAATCCATGAATGAGGGAGAAGACCGTGGAAAGCTATTTAACGACGTGAGATCTGGAGAGCTGAACACTGATAATGAACCATCATTCCCTTCACCACACAAAGCATCTTCGCACTCGCCTCTTCCTTAAATATTTTTGGTACTCATTGTACGCAATATACACTGTGAAAATGCATTTACTATGTAGGCCTTCATACCACCAGGTTTTGAGCTTGTGTGATTTTTAGAGGTATACTAACGAAACCTGTTGATGGCAGGTTATAACTTCCTTTTTCTACTAAAAATCCCAGAATGGTTACTTCCCTGATTACTGCTAGTACTGCTTTCAGAATTCTTCTTTTTTCCTGACTAATGAGGAAAAGAAGGAAAAAGACTTGTTTTATCCTGTTTCTTGACAATAGAACTTCAAGGAAGGGACTAGCCTTGAAGATGTTGGAGAAATGCCATAATTTCCCCACAGAAGGCTAGCTAGTAATACTCAGGCATATAGGAACAAAGAAATATATATTTTTTTTTTAAGTGTGAGAGAAAGGTAATGGCAGCAATTTTAGAAGATCAGCATCTCAGAGGGGGAATTAATGTTTAGAAATAAAATTAAGGAACATTTTAAGTCTTGCTCCTGGCCTTATGAAGTCTCATGGAAGATTTTTTCCAGAGCCTTGAACTGTACTGACTTTGCTACAGTTAAATCCCTTATCCTGATGGGTAAAGAAAATAGAGTTGATGGTATAAGTTAGCTGCAAATGAAGTCACAAGGCATCTTCATACATGGGAAATAAGAGGGGAAGATGCATGGCAGCCTGTAGCCATAACATGTTATTTATCTCCTAATATATGCACGCATCTTTATGAATGTGAAGAAGAATGCTTTCCTTTCTTTCTTTCTTTATACTTCGCATGTTCTGCATATGAATTGTTTCGTTTGGTCCATTGGAAAAAAAAACCCTAAAGTCTGTTCTGATTTTATTCCTGTTTTCCAGTTTTCTCCAATACTGATTAGCTGTTAGAGACTTTCCCTGAATCTGCTGTGATATATTCAAAGATGCCATAAAAGGCATCTCACAAACCAAAAGGACAAATTACTTTCATTTTCATAAACTCTTCTGACAACAAGGATAATAGAGAGAGCAAAAATCTTTATGGGTTTGTTGTCCTAAAATGCAGCTATGCTGACTCACAAAAGATAATGTTTTATTGCAGACTTCTGAACTCCATGGAACTGTGATTCATAAGGCTCTTGGTACTGCTGAATATAAAGGAATTCAAAGTACTGTGTAAGCAAATTTAAGTCCAAGCAGTGTTCATGATCTAAACATTGCATCATCGTTCCCAGAGTGTTTGGTCATTTGGTACTGTATTTTCAGTATTGACTGACTGAGTTACAGTTTAGGGGTTTTCTAAGCCAAGTAACAGTAAGTAGCAGTACCTGCATTTACAACAATGGCCATCAATCTATGAATAGAGGTCTTTCCCCAGACTCAAATTGCAATATCTATTCGAATGTTCACAGTTAAGAAAAAAAAAAAGCAACAGATTAATTTAAAAAAACCTTCAGAGTTTAAAATTTATGAGTGTTCTTCCTACGCATGTCATATGTACTTCATATGCACTACTCTTGCAATCAGTTATTGCTAAGTCTTTTAGTATATGAAGTACGTACTATGGCAGGAACAAGGCAGAAATCTTCTGATTCTGGAGAGAATAAAGTTATTATTGTTTTAAGGGACAGCAGGAGATTGCTCCTGTTTTCCCCATCTACATTGACTGACAGTCCATTTCAGCAACCACTGGTACCTTAGATCCAGTCTATTAAACAGTAAGTCTGCACATACTGCTAGTTTTATCTGTCTATCATGTCTAAATCTACACTAATCCCTACTGTAGAATTGGAAAAGGAATTTGGAAAGGGCCAGGAGAATTCAGCCTATTGATTAACAGGCCAGGGCTCACTGAAGTTCCTCTGCTACTAACCAGGACTGATTACTTTTCAAATGCACAAGGTAAGGCAGACACTATCTGTGTTCTTCTTCAGCACACTAGTCTGAGGTATCTGAGTATTATTTTTTTTCCCCATACCTTAAAGTACAAGAGATTGACTTTCTTAAAAGAGCTTCCTTGATTTTTGTGTGTACTCTACAAGAAAAAACCTTTCTAACATTACAGTATTTACTTATTTCCTTTCCTTTTTCGTCACTAGTTAGACCTTGGTGTAGTTGTAAAGAAAGGGAATAAATGCATTTAGTATTTGGCGTAATGCCTTAGTGCAAAATACAAGCTGAGGACTTCTAAAATATGCACTTAAAGCCTTTTGTTAAGCATTAAAAACATTTAGCGAAGATTTGCTTGAATCAGAATCTTAGATCCAAATACTTAGAATCATAGAATCATAGGATCATTATGGTCAGAAGACACCTCAAAGATCATCAAGTCCAACCATCTACCCCACGCCACCATGCCCGCTAAACCCACTAAAGCATGTCTTGAAGTGCTACATCTAAACGTTTTTTGAACACCTGCAGGGATGGTGAGTCCATTGGAGCCCATTCCAATGCCTAACGACTCTAACAGTGAAGAAGTTCTTCCTAATACCCAGCCTGAACCTTCCCTGGTGCAACTTGAGACCGTTTCCTCTTGTCCTATCGCTAGTTACTGGGGAGAAGAGACCAACCCCCACCTCACTACACCCTCCTTTCAGGTAGTTGTAGAGAACGATCAGGTCTCCCCTCAGCCTCCTTTTCTCCAGACTAAACACCCCCAGCTCCCTCAGCCGCTCCTCGTAAGACTTTTTCTCCAGACCCTTTACCAACTTTGTTGCCCTCCTCTGAACACGCTCCAGCACCGCAATGTCTTTCTTGTAGTGAGGGGCCCAAAACTGGACACAGTATTCAAGGTGCGGCCTCACCAGCGCGGAGTACGAAGGGATGATCACTGCCCTAGTTCTGCTGGCCACGCTGTTTCTGATACAGGCCAGAATGCTGTTGGCCTTTTTGGCCGCCTGGGTAAGTTTCTTCCAGGAAACTAGAACTCAGATCTGAAATTGATGCTTGTGCTAATCTGTACAAGGTCAAGAAAAGGAACTAGAAGTCAAAACTACTTGTTCTAAACACATAGACAGTTTAGGGTTTGCATACACATTTTATTGTACTAATGCATTACAGTAAAATGTACGTGTACGTTTGCAGATATACCTCAAAAAATTGTGATATATTGGCTTATATATTACCTTAATATTGTACTTTAATGTAAAATCTTAAAATGAGTTACTATGAATAGGAAGATTTAACACTTTGATGTGGAAGGAAAAACCTCTGCTAATACTTAGCAGAAGATGCAAGCAGAAATCCCAATGGAATCTCATGGAAGAACCATTGCAAATGTGAAATTAATATTTTAAAAGAACAGTTACTCCTCCCTAAACTAGTGATACTTTTACTACTGAGGGTAATCTTGGGTGTTGAGTTTACATCTGTATGGATTTTCCATTTTCAACACGAAAAATGTTTTCCGTTTCTAATCAATTTAGGGAATACCTTGTTTGAAATTTTATACTGAGTTCTATGTATTTAGAGGAGTGGTGAACATAGGAGGAGAAGGAAAGAGGTGAACATTGTGAACAGTTTCAGCATTTTAAATTCAAAGTGTTGTCATTCAAGATTTGTCCAAAACTGCAAATGCTTGCCTGGCTGGAGGTGCTTGTCTTCTTTTGTGAATCATTTACGGCTTCATATAAGGCTTAACATGATGGCACTACAACCTCCAAGTGTCACTGTCTTATTAGTAGAGATAATATAATAATATGATAAAAATTCAGTCTATGAATGTTCTAGGCCTTAAACACTACTTTGAAATAGACTATTACTTTTATTAGTATTCTCTTTGATGCAGAGATTTGCTGAACGGGATCAACCAGCAAAACAAAACTCAAAGTGAAGTTTCAAATACCCAAAATAGGACTAAGCCACCCATAAGCTCTTCAGTTTCTGTCCTAATTTTGGGAAAGCAGTATAAATGAATTCTTCTCTACTATATTTCTGATTCAGCATGTCAGAAAGCAGAATCAACTCCAATGGTTTTTGAGACGGATGAAGGCTAAAATATCTGAGATACTCAGCATTTTCAGTAGTACAGCAAAAGCTTCCAAACTTTTGAACGGTGGGAAAAAGACAAAGCTTTTCAAGATATACCTATTGCAAATGTGCTATACTTAGTCTGTTTCTAAGGGGGCTTTAAAGGAAATAATATTAAAGGTTTCTTTGTTAAGAACATTTTGAAAAATTCATAGTTTCATTATTTTCTTTTAAATTCATTTTTCGGAACCCATACAGGTAAAGAAATCTGGAAACCATATTAGACATGAATCTGTTCCAGTAACAGCCAGCTGGGCTAAGGCCATTAAAAGCCAACCCTGGCATATCTATGACAAGGGACATCCTGTTGGGCTGGAAATTAGTAAATTGAAGTGAAAATATAAGTGATTAACCGCCACACTTCCACAAACCCTGTGAAAATTATTTAAAAACATCTAACAGTTGTTGGCTAATAAAGAGAAACAGTCTAGTTGCTACAGAACACTTTAAGTGCCACTAACAAAAGTGTTAGTATTCTATGAATGGTAGCTGCTACATGACAGCAGCAAGATCAGAAAGGTGGTTCTGAAGAACAGGTGTCATCAAAATGTGGGTAGCAGATGTGTGAATCTAAACAGGTAACTGTCACATATGGCAGTCTGAGTTTCTCTAAAGCGACTGTACATAGAGATCGGTTAAGCTCAGCTGAGCACTCTTCCCTCTTGTTGGCATCTTGTTAGGTGCACTAGACTATTAGACATACGTATGACTGTCCCCTACTTTCTTCCCTCTTGAAAAAAGCAAATGATGTTCTATTGTTTGGCATTGATGAAATAGTGCTTCAGCTGAAGGTCTGCATAGGATACCAGTATTCCATATCTTGATAAAGAGTGATTGTTTATTATTCTTTTGTGTGAATTCCTAAGGAATTCAATGAACAATATTGCACATTAGCTGAAGGCAGCATATAATGGTTGCAACATAAGTGTTACCACTGCTGCTCTAATTTACCATTTGGGTTTGTTTTGTTCTTCCATTCCATGTGCTAGCAGCATGTTTATATCAGGAATACAAGTTCCCACAATAAATGGCTAATTACAGAAAACTTGACATCCCTCTCCAAATCTCAAATTAAAACAATTTTTTTCACTGTGGGGTTGTGCTACTTTACATGTATTTAGGTCTAACTACATTGTTATCACTTTTTCTTTGCTGTTCTCTTGATCTTAGATTTAAGTAATGAGTTATGATGGTGCATTATGAATCCTGAGCATAAATGTTAGGTAGCTTCTATCTCATTATGTGATGCTGAAAAGACTCCTTTTTCCCCCCACCAAAATCACAAACTTTGTTGAGCAGCAATGCTACTGCTGAAAGCAGATGCAACTTGTAGAGAACCAAGTTTATTTCTGTAATATATTACTAACAAATTTGAGAAGAATCTTACATAACGGGAAAAAATACCAGACTTCAAAAAAGTCCTTCAAGAAAGTCCTAGTTGATACTGACAAAATTTAATCTGTAATGTTTGAAATTCAGTCAGAAAGTGATCTCCTTATACTTCTAAGGATCACTGAAACAGGTCCCACTGAAAACATCCCCAAATTCCTGTATAGAGAAAAGCTCTTCATGATCTTACTGATGATACTACTTTCAAATATGGAAGAGTGTTTTTTTGCTCCAGAATTCTGCAGAGATTGATTTCATATTAGGATTCACTGCTATGTAGTAACGAAACTTCAAATCCAAACATCCCTCCATTCTGAAGAACATTGGATTTGAATATTTAGTTGGACTTTGAAGTCTTTGATACCATATTTCTCTTCAGTCCGTTAATGTATAGAGCTTAGTTAATGTGATCTCATATTACTATTTTAACTAAAATGAATTGATAAGAATTTTGCAAAGGTGCTGGCTTTTAGTCAGGTGTGTATCTGTTGTTATAAGGGACATCTGAGACTGCACACACTACAAAACCAAACAACTTTTAAGAGACAAGACTTGTGAGATTGTACTTGGACAATTTGCAGGAAAGAAGGTGGAAGATGATTGCTGGCCTTCTACCAGTCCATGTGTGGCTGAGCAAAGATCCAGCACAAACTGGTCTGATACTGGCAATGATGAAAGAATACAGATATTATTTGATGGTAGAGTTCTTTTTGAAATTCTCAGAGATAAAAATTCCTCAGATGTCTTGTCTTACAGTTCATATTAATTCTCGTACTTGGAGAAATTCCATAGTCACTCTATTAATGACAACAGTCTTGCTGTATTCCAACAAAATCCTGGTCAGAGTGTCAAACAAAATATACTCATGTTGTGGCTGAAAGTACTTCTATTAATTAGATGTGAAATTCTGAAGAAACTTGCTCCTAAAAAACAGGAGAACAGCTTTTTCCAGCAGATGACACTGTACTTCTCTCTGGAAAAAACATCATAGTGTGTTCAGACTCATTCTGACATACAGAGAAAATCAGACATCTCTCTGCTTGCTACAGCAAGCAGCCATTTAAAAAATACTCACACCCTGCAATAGCTCTTCCAGGGACTGTAGAGTTAGGTGCATTGAGATACTGATGTACTGCCTTTCTATTTGCCTGATTATCAAAAGAGTTACATGCAGTCAGTGACTGGCAATAAGAAAAGACAAATTTCGCTTTCTGAGATTGCTGGCAAAATTTTTTAAGCCCTGACACAGAGACCTGTGGAAATGAATTAAACAACCTGAGTGCTAATGAGTACTACTTCTCCACTCACAAATGTAACTAAGCAAATGATTCAAGCAGGAAGCTCCTACAGAGGGAAGGAAGACTGAAAAAATAAAAAAAGAGATTGACATTTCAATTTAGAAAGCCTGAACCATCCATGATATTCAAGGGTTTTTCTTTGTCTAGACAATGTTGTCCTTCTAAACCTGAGAACAATGCTGCAGAAAGTAGATGTTATTCTTCCTCTCTTAAAATTTTACTTTGCTCATACTTCAGTATCTGCATTGAAAGGTCCAGCTGCAGACAGGACAACTAAGAATTTGGCCACCGGTAAAAACCAGAGTAACAATAGGGCCATATAATAGATCCCCTTCAAACATTTGCTGTTCTCCACAGATATTCTAGATACGGAAGCCATGTCAGAGCTAGTGTTCTTAATGCCTGCTAGCTGTGCCTGTCACTAACTCTGTCTAAATCTTGTAGGGTTGAAGAGCAGTATAATCCTATGACTGTACGCTTTACCATCCAATGCATGTGCAGCAGATTGAGTAGTGTTTCTGTAAGGGAAAAGAGCACTTTTTTTCTTCCCAGATAAATTCCCTAGAATCTGAGCTTCCAATTCTGTGAGACTTACTAACTGACATTTAGAAAATAAGTTTGCATTTTTTCTGTGAGGCAGAATAAATAACAAAAAACTTTCATTAAATGAGTGAAGTACTTCCACTGAAACAGAAAATTATGAAACTTTATGAGTACTGAAATTCTGATTAAAATGAAGTACTATCTGCAGACACTAAATAAGCTACATCTCAAAAGTTTGAAGTTCATAAGCATGAATCCAGATAGTCTGCCTTAAAGGATAAAAGACATTTTTTTCTTTTCTTTTCTTTTCTTTTCCCCTAGTAGTAATATTAAAAAAGTGTCTGTATGGAGTACTCGCAGTTAAATATATACATATATATGTATAATAGATCTTTTCACTCTGCTTGTTACCTACCCATATAACATAAAACTGAATACTATTGTTAGATAAATTTTACTGATTTTTTTCTTCTTCTTCTGAACTGCTTGCATCGACTATCTTTGACTGGAGAAGAGACATCATCCTTTTTATTGCTTGAAAATGTTTCTGTTGAATTATAGTCTTGATTAGACAAGAGCAGTTCCTCATTCAATGTGTACATACCTTTCATGGAAACAGTTGTACTTGCTTATAAGTAGTCATGTAGAGCTGTTAAATAGCAATTTATTTTCTGGATGCCAGCTCTTCCAGTTGGCTGCACACTCTGGTTTTGACATTTTCTGTTTTATTGGTCTAGTACTGATGAATGAAAGGAAAAGGTCTGATCACAGGAGGGTTTGTATTAAGCAATATATATGAATGGAGGAAGAGACAGAATTAGTTAGACCTTCCTTTGACATAGTTTTTATTTTTTCTGAAGAGTTGGGAAGGAGATCTGCAGGTCATATAGCCCTCTGTCCCCCAGACTGGACCAACTTTACTTGTACTTTTCAGGACAAATTTTTCTCTAGCATAATATTTAAAATTTCCAGTGATGGAAATTTCTTAGACCATCTTATTAGTACTTAATGACACTGCATTTGTGTCATTACTATAAAAAGAATCTGCCTTCTCCTCTTATCTTCCCCTGCAGCCTGTGGTAGACAGTTCCCTTTACCCAGCTCTCCTTCACACTGAAAATAACTGCTTAATTCAGTTATCTCAACTAAATCAATAGAACATGAATTTCCAGATGTCTTTTTCCACTGTCTATTATGTGACTAGTTAACACAACTAATAATAATAAAATGCATTTAATGGTAAAGAGCAACTTCTGATTGAAGTTAGCCTAACTTTGTGCAAAAGGCACTTTGTTCATATGTACAGTGCTTCAGACTATGGTAGGATTCAGAAAGTATAGTTAAAAGTAGTTGCAAAGGAGTGATCAGTGGTTTGCAGTGATAATTATTTTATCTGTCCGCATGTGACACTACAGAATTAAATGCAACATTTTCAAAGGTAAAAATTTCGATATTTTAAATCATGTATTACAATTTATTATTAATAAATTTAGATTTAAAAAATTATCCAGTAACTGACATCTGCAGAATTTTGTCTCTTACACTAATTTACCCTTAAGCAAACATTTTTAACTGCAATGAAAACTGTTATCCTGAAATCAGAAAGAGTACAATTAAAAGCACTGAAAATAAATTTAATTTCTGTGCTGGCTTGTATGGTAGATGTATTCCTCAGAAGAGTTTTAAAACCCTGATCACAGATAAAGACCTTAAAAGAAAATAATTAAAACGAAGTATAAAATGTCAGTGAGATTTTCATGAAAGCTAGTATTCTTCTTCATATGTGGACCAGAATACAAGATATTAATACGATTCACTGAATCATTCTGTTGCCAGAAGTTTGGAGATGTATAGCCAACCTCTTCCTTCTGTTTAATGTGTATGTGACTACGTATTTTTATTTTTCTGGTTTTCAGAATCCATTTCTTGTGTATCTTTTTATCTTAAGGCTTGCCATTTTGTAAAAGCACAGTGCAGAGCTATTCAGATGAGAAACACTGGTCTTAATCAAGAATTTTTATATTGCCAAAGGTATGTCCAAGTTCTGTACTTGTGTTGACAGTGCTGTATCATTCTTCCAGACTCAGAAAAAAACTGTAGCGTGTACCTGTAGTTCCCAGCTCCGAAGAACTGGTTGAATTGAGACTGTTGAATATCAATGTGCTCAGCAGACCTGGATAAAACAAGGTTTTACAAAAAACAAGTTTTTAAAGAAGTTCTGCTCTTGAGCTGGAAACTAGAACTGTGAAAGCGTTTATGAGAAACTGAGTTTATCCATAATGTATTGTCAGCTAGCAACAGCTGCACTTAATGTCAGGAGCCTCCTTCCTCAAACAGCAAACATTAAAATGTGCACCTTTATCTCCTTTTCCCATAATGGGTCTTCTTTGGCTAAAATGTCTGACACTGTTTTATATTCAGACGTTTCCAAATCAAAAGCGTTGAACAGACACTCCTTAGCATGGAATCGTAAAGGAAAAATAGGGATACAAAGTTTAGTCTTCTGCAAATGGAAGATGAAATTGCATTGTAATAACATGTTTCAGACCCTGAAACAACATGGCATAATCAGACCTCCCTCCTACTTCTTTTTATTACTTTCATCACTTTAATGTCAAACATAGAGATGAAGTATTGCTGAATGTACATCAGCAGATTAAGGTAACAGAGGTCTAAGTAGAGCAGAAAAGAAGTGAAAATTTGTTTCAACAACCTGTGATGCAATAAACAGACTCAAGGCCTGAAGATGAGAAGAAGTATTAAAAAAATCATGAGTGACAAAGTGTAGGAAGCCATAAGTTTGGAGCTACCAAGAGAAAGAAAATATAAGACTCCATAATATATTGGATGTAGGAGCTATGCTGGAACTGAAGATCAAAAGAAAGAAAGGCTAAATACTGGTTTTTAAACTGCCATTACAATATACACAAACTTTCAGAGAAGATGAAGCCTAGGCAGGGAAAAATTCCCTAGATCAGGAAAAATGAATGACTTATGTATTTGTTTTTGAAATAATTTATTGATTCAAATTCTACTGCCAACAGAGATCTCTTGAAAATTTCTCATCTATCAGTACCTATTTGTTGCATAAGCACTAAAAAACATCCTGATGATTTTGTTAGGTGGGGAATACTGCTAACTTTGTCAACTCAAATAGTAGAATTTAACAAGCAATACAATGAATACGTTCTGCAAATGTAAACAATGCTGGAAAATAAAGAAAAGGGAAATAATTTCAAATAGTGATGTTTATAACTATGTAGACTTTTTCTGATCTCAAGTGGGATCTTACTAACAGTAAGATGTTACTTGCGTTTCTGTAACATAAATGTTAAGGACTTAGAGCCTGTGCTAGTGTTCAAGGGATACGTAGGTCAGCGTGAGTGTGCTTGTGAATGTAGAGGGCGAGAGGGGGGTGTGCTTTCTTTAGTGAACTTCAACCCTGATCAGCTGGACAAACACCACTTATTTATGCTAGTGCTGCTGATGTTTATGTGGGTGCCGATACACGCATTGCTCTGTGGTGATTGTGGCCAGCCATGTTAAATGTTGTGCGAGTGTGTGTAATGTGTCTCTCTGGAATACAAGTTCAACCTTGCTACCAGCTGAACCTGTGGACTTGAAAAGCAGCTGCATCGATAGGCTGGGATGGAGAGACCTCCTAGCTCTGAAGTGTGCAATAGGCCTGGCTGTAACAGCCAAGAAGGAGAAATCAGTCCTGGACCATGCTGGAGTCAGTAATTCACATAACATAGTAACAGGCACAGATTGCCCAGAAAAAGTAAGCATTTAAAACTTTGAGAAAGGTTGCAAGAACTGGTACTGGCCATGGTTAAAATCACTGTCTGACTGGTATCATTAAAAACTAACTACTACTATGCCTTTTTTAATTTTCCTTTGTCTTTTACTGCTTGATGTGAGGTAGAACTGGCTTGTCTAACTTATAAATAAGTGCTTGCAATGAAGTGACAACCCCTTTCCTGTCTTATGCACTTGACATTGTCTATCTCCAATATGTTATTTATCGGCTTTCTTGCCCTGGCATCCTTTGTCAGTGGTTCTTCTAAAGACTGATTGTGATTACATGGGGCACAATCTGTTTTGTTTCCTTCTAGCTCATTGTATTTTGACCTTTCTTGTACATAAGTCCGCATTTGGACAGAAGAGGGAAAGGCAGGTGTGAATGAGAGAAGTAGGAGCCTTATGTTGCCTGTATTCTCTACTAATTTGTCATAGGACAGCCATGGCGCTGGAACACAAGAATCAGTCTGCAGATCTCGATACCTTTTACACCTTCTGCCAATATACCACACACCAATTTCATAATGGTGTCCTGTAAGAACTGATCAGTTAGTGGGTATGGTTATGCCAGAGAAATACACAAAGCCTAGCTTAATTCAAATACCACTTTGGTCAATTAAAATTAAGAAACCAATACCTAAAATTAGTAAGGATAGTACACAAACCCATCTTATTAAACAAAAAATAATAACTCTCAAAACACAAACATATATACATCTCACTCACACATAATCTGTTACAGCTATATACTATTTACAGGCCATACCACAGCTCCATAGGAGATTTTGTGTCTTCACACTTCACACTACCGCCTCCTGGTAGCCAGACCTACCAGCACTGTTTCTCTGAGATCATGGGGGACCTTCACCACTACTCTCCCCACCTCCTTCCTTTACTATGCCAGATTTATGTCACTAGTGCCTTTCATTTACTGTTACTGGATTCTTCCTTATTCCACTTTTGGGTTCTAATCTCAAGGCAGAGCTATTATTTCTTCATTTTACTTTCAAGACATTACTATGACTAATCCCTAGGCCAGCACCATTTACCTCCTGCCAGCAATCATGCTCAAGGTCAGTCACAACCATTCTTTCTTACGTCCAATAACTGTACAGATTGTTGTATGTGTGCTTATCTCTGGCAAATATGAGTTTTGTATAATCAGGCAGAGAAACCTGGTCAACAAGTCCTAGTCACTTTTGTTTGTCCTGTTGGGTATCACTTGTACGACACCAAACAGATTCGTTAGAGTTATAGATATATCGAATGTTTTGGTGCCTTTCTAGTCATGTCCACTCAAGTACCAAAATGAGAAGATATTTGTAAATATAGGCCTGAGAATCTGCAAAATAAATTAGTAATAGGTTTATTAGTATCACAATACAGTTATAAATCTGAAGTCTTTATGATATTTGGTAGACTTAAAAAAAAACAACCCACAATAAAAATTTAAACCGTGTGTAATTTATGATTGCAGACCAAAAATTACTTTTAAAGACAGTAGGATTGCAAAGTCAATAAGGAAACGATAGAATCAGTATCACCTTTATTCAGTGTTCTGTATGACACCTTTGTTACTACCTATATAACCTTTCTTCAAAGGGCCTTCATGGTCAGTGTATAATAAATGAACACTGAAAGAAAATGATGTAATTGATACTTGTTCAATGTAAATGAGACCTGAGGCTGCAGTTGATGCTTTTGAAAACTTTATCTGAATACAAAATTAATAATTATTTAAAAGGAATTTTTGTGGTGTTTATTACTCCAGTTGTAGTGCTTTACATCATTGACTAATTTGTCTTCAAAACCACTACTCTAAATAGATGTTGTATATGCAGAGTACAAGTTATATGATCTATACTGGTTTGTTAAAAGTTTCCTGACTAAATCAATGGTGTTCAGTTTAGCCTGGAAATCCCCTGATGTTTTTAGATTTGGACACTTGCAGACAGGAGCAGGTTCTTGACCTTGACTCTCAGTGTAAACAGCAAGGTGGCTGGCAGGTTATCTATGAGGGTCCTCGATTTGGAAATTAACTTCCTTATCAATTAATTGGTCTAGGATTCAGTTTATTAGAAATCTAGACATGTTATAAAGCCTATCTCTTTTGTCTTCCATTTTTCTATTAAGGAAACTGAGGAAATCATTAGGTGAATTCAATATATTTATTTTAGGAAGTTATATTCTAGACACTCAGAACTGTGAACACATAATAATAGTTTTCTTCTGAAAACTGAAAAAAAACATAAATTAATTTTAATAAACTGATGCTAACAACGTTATGTAAATATTTATTCCAGAATTAATGGTCCTCCTTTTGGGTCTATTTATTTTCCTTCACATTCTCTTGTAGTAAATTTCACAAAAGAGTTTATATGTAGGAATACTTACAGAAAAAGGTTTTTGCAATCTACTTTTCTAGAACAACCACTTTATAACCAATGCTTTTTACCAGAAAATAGATTATGAAATGCCTGTGTCTCCACTTGAACAGTAGAACCATGTGATATGCTATACAAGCTTAGTCAAAGATTTAATAAGTATGTGGTTAAATGCTTATCTATAGAAATAAAGTGTACAGATTGTTGGATAATTTTAACAAGTATATCAATTCACTTCAATTTTTATGTCTTTATCTTCTCTGTTTCATGCCCTAGTTAATATTAAATCTTTTATTTTATTGTCGCTTGCTACAGTTTATAAAAATATTTGTATTTATCTATGTACATAAAATATAAACCCAAAATCATATTTGATACTTCATATTTCTCCTAAAGAAGTTAGTTTTGTCAAGAATAATATATTAGGGCTCACTTTTGTTTACAATCTCAAATAAGCCTGTCACTGACCTGAAGGCAGAGATGAGCTTTAAGTAATACAGTAGTGCTTCTGCCAGCAATTAATGCTGGAACAAGTAATTTTGAGTACTTCAGATGATACACAGCAAAAATAAACAATTTCAGGTGAAGGAATGGAATGAATACTATCTTTCCTCTTCACCTGCAATAACCAGGATAGTGTTGACTCTATATTGGCTCTCCAGCTCACCTTGACTCATAAGAGACAATTCTCACTAGCTTTGGAAGAATCTGAGTATAAATATTTCTTTATAGAGATGATCAAGGGTTCTGAACTTATGACTCAAAAATATTTTTGTTGCCTTATAGATTTCCTGTACAATGAGTTTGGTTTTTTTTTAAGGGAAAAAGTTCGTTAAGATTTGCAGTAATGTTTGCGGAGCTTTGCTCGTTGTGACGAGTTGCTCGGGAATCTTTGATTAAGTTCCTGTGACTTAAGCTGGAGTCTACATGCTGAGCTGAGTGCACTAGATATTTTTCACTACCTTGCTAGTACGCCGTGTTCTACCCCTTTAAATCAAATGTGCACCATTCAGCATCAAAACAGCTCCAGGTACTTGAGTATGGGGGGTTCCATTAACAGCCAGATTACAGAATAAAACATGTTGTCTTCTTACCAGTTTTCCTATTAGTTTTAATATCTGTTTGCAAGACTGATTTCTGTTGTTCCTACTTACAAATTGACAAGCATGGTTTGCTTAAGGATAATGAAGAAATAATCCTCATGATGTGAAGTACTATCCATTGGAAACTCATTGGATCCTAGCTTGCCTACCAGTATGTAAGGCAATATGTATAAAGCACATATGTGATTGTACAAACGGCCAGGTGATTCAGTTGTCTCAGTTCATCACAAAATGCATGTCATCTTCTGCTCTTTAACTCTTTATACACAATTGTCCCTTTCTTTATTCTTTTTTCTGTGTTTTCCTCCTGAGTTTATCACAAGAAGTACTTGAGTATCTTTCTGATCTTATCTGCATAAGGCACACTTGAAGGATTTTATGGAAGTTTTTATATAGGGGTCATGCACAGCAATAGGCTCTATTATCAATGGTACTACTTCAGGGTGTAAGACAGAATCTTTTACAGAACTTGTGCTGGCTAAAAGGAGAAAGGTTTTAAGAAATAATTAAAACAAACTTAAACAGGGAACATGTGTTTAAGATAATTTGAAAACAGGTCATTTCACAAAGTTTTACTTCATTTGGATGTATTGGAGCAAGTCCAGAGGAGGCCACAAAGATGATCTGAGGGCTGGAGCACCTCTCCTATGAAGACAGGCTGAGAGAGTTGGAGGTGTTCAGCCTGGGGAAGAGAAGGCTCCGGGCAGACCTTATAGCAGCCTTCCAGTACCTGAAGGGTCCTACAAGAAAGCTGAGGAGGGACTTTTTGCAAGGGCATGGAGTGATAGGACAAGGGCCAATGACTTTAAGCTGGAAGAGGGAAGATTTAGATGAGATATTAGGATGAAATTCTTCCCGGTGAGGGTGGTGAGGCAGTGGCCCATGTTGCCCAGAGAAGCTGTGGATGCCCCAGCCCTGGAAGTGTTCAAGGCCAGGTTGGATGTGGCTTTAAGAAACCTGGTCTGGTCGGAGGTGTCCCTGCCCATGGCAGAGGGGTTGGAACCAGATGGTCTTCAAGGTCCCTTCCAACCAAACCATTCTATGTTTCTGTGATTTGTTGTCTGAATCTGTTGGAGCATTTGGTTGAATGAGTTACACAACAAAATAACTGGAGCCCTTCAAAAGTAAGTTCTCTATTTCTTTCTCTACAGCTTGTCTTAAAAATACTATTAACACCAGCTCTAGGGTCTGTATACATAAACCCCATATGATTCAATCAGTCTCTGAGGTATATCTATTTCCCCAGATACCTGCATTGTCATTTAAAGTATACAGTTTCCAAACTGAGCAGTCTCAAACCGCAGTCATCATTGGCCTCAGAAATTTTCAAGTAACTTTCCAATGATTTAGTGCTTCCTATCTTCCTCCATCTTGGGATTTTCAGGACCTGGTTGTATCTATATTTGAAGTTTTACACACTCTTCATATTCAGAAAACGCTTTTAGGGATCTTACTGTTCACATGTAAAGCTGTGTAGCTCACTTAGACCTTGAGTTTTGTCCCACTGGGAATACAGGATCAACTTTCAAGATCTGTCTTTAACATTCTATACCATTCTATTTGGCTGTAAGAAGATGACCAGAGGTGAAATTTTGAGATATAATACTTATTAGATGTTCAAGTGAAGGCAATCCTAGAAGTGAAATTTACACATACCAATGCTTTTCTTATTTGAAGTTTTCTATTAAGATTTGAATCCTTTGTCCATTCGATAGCTTTGCCTAAACATTGCATGTGTTGCAACATTGCTGGTTTTGGCAGCTGTACTACATATAGGTTCTCCTCATGGTGCTCTCACCTCCAGCTCCCTCTCTTTCACCCCAGATTCTTTTCTCTGTAGGTAACCAAGTTATTGATTCCATCAGCAAATACACTCTATCTGTAACATTGATTTGAATATTTCTATATTGAATATGTTATTTTTATTTCACTGAACTCTGAGTTTGTTGTTTCATTTCAGCTTGCAGCTCCAGGTCTTCAAAATAGTTCAAAGCCTCTGACTATGCTCTTTTTTTAAAAATTTTTTTTGGTTCTTTTTTCCTCAGAGAAGATCTATGGAGAACCTGGAATCTCAATCTCATCAATGTTATATTTTCAACTTAAACGTCTCAAGATAATAAGCTAAAATCAAATACCCATCTATGAAAACATCCCCCAAAAGACAATATAAAATTTATCTAAATGTTTTCTGTGTTTTCTTATGACTTCTGAGGGAAAACACTAACACATCAAACACAGAATGTTGTCTCAGTATTTTTCCAGAATAATCACTGATTTTAAGTGGGGAAAATACTGCTGTTTCATTTTGTATACAGATCTCAAGTTAAATAAGCTCTTACTTAGAGGAAAAAATATCATATGAAAAATAGCCAACGAATATACACGGATTCTTAATCACCACTGAGTATATTTGCTCTTGTTTTTCCTTTTTTCTTCTGTAACTATAACTTCCAAAACATTGGTTCTCTCTCAGCCTCTGGTGTAGGGTGATGCAGACTCTCTTAGGAGTAGAGTCATTTCAGCTCTGTTACAGCTTTTCTACCATCTGCAGAAACTTCACTAGCTCTTTGGCTGTTTTCTTATGAACATTCACTTCATAAAACCGAGCATGTCACTCCTTTTAAACCTCTCCTTCCTGCTGCACTACTACAAGATGCATTTTCTTCAAGTTTGTGATGTTTATGACACATTCCATTTATGTAGTATTTTAATTTATGCTATAGGCTGAAGATCTGTTTTTTATCTTTTACTACTTCCGTGTTTTCTCAAAATTATGACATCTACTATTGTGCACTTCTCTGCAACTACATTTAAAACATTTCTGAGTGAAAGTTTATTCATCTTCTGCTGCAGGGTTGTCCATGACTCTTATGAAGAATTTCTTCGAGGTAATGGACCTATTGCAATCTACTGGTGCTTGAAAAATTTGTTAGCAATCAGCAAATGAGTATTGCATGGTTTGCTGCTTTGTGTAACACAACAAACAATTCCAACCATCTTTCTGTGACTCTTTTAAACGTACAGCTCCACATTCTTTGAAAGGTAATTGAGGAGGAAGAGGAGGAGTTCAAAGCAGCATTGCCTTCTGGAGTGTCAGAGAAGGAGGAAACTTTCTGTTTGTTTTCAGCAAGGAGTGTGGAATTGTGCTATCTTCCAAAAAGTTATAACCACTCTGAATTTTATCAGAGATTGTCTAGTTTATTCATGGAATCAGAGAACCACAGAATTGCCGGGGTTGGAAGGGACCTCTGGAGATCCAGATCTAGTTCAACCCTCCTGTCAAAGCAGATTCACCTACAGTAAGTTTCACAGGGTCGCATCCAGGTGGGTTTTGAATATCTCCAGAGAACGAGATTCTACAACCTCTCTGGGCAGCCTGATCCAGTGCTTGGCCACCCTCAAAGTACAGAAGTTCTTCTTCATATTCAGATGAAACTTCCTGAGTTTCAGCTTGTTCCTGTTGTCCCTTAACCTGTCACTGGGCACCACTGAAAAGAGTCTGACCTCACCTTCTTGACAACCTTCCTCAAGGTATTTATAAGCATTGATGACATCCCCTCTCAATCTTCTCTTCTCCAGGCTGAACAGACCCAGTTCCCTCAGCCCTTCCTCATCAGGGAGATGCTCCAGTCCCCTCGTCGTCTTTGTTGCCCTCCACTGGACTCTCTCCAGTAGTTCCTTGTCTCTCTTGAACTGGGGAGCCCAGAACTGGACACACTACTCCAGAAGTGGTCTCACTAGGGCAGACTAGAGGGGGAGAAGAACCTTCCTTGACCTGCTGGCCGCACTCTTCCTCATACACCCCAAGATACCATTGGCCTTCTTGGTCATGAGGGTACGTTGCTGGCTTGTGGTCAACTTGTTGTCCCCCAGGACTCCCAGGCATTTCTCCACTGGGCTGCTCTCCAGCAGGTGAACCCACAGCCTGTACTGGTGCATGGGATTATCCCCCTCGAGGTGCAGAACCCTACACTTGCCCTTGTTGAACTTCATCAGGTTCCTCTTTGCCCAACTCTCCAGCCTGTCTAGGTCTCGCTGAATGGCAGCACAGCCTTCTGGTGTATCAGCCACTCCTCCCAGTTAAAGAATGCAGTAAAAAGACTAATGTGTAAAAGAAATGGACACAACATTCAAGAGGAAGATGTACAGCCATCTCAGTCAGAGCTATTGTTTACAAATCAGCTATTGCATAATCTGGAGATACTTGGATTTTGTTGTTTAAAACAAATGTTGAAAATGTTTAAAAATAATGTTGACATTATTCTAAAGAAAATCCTTGTAGGAAATAAACATGGTAGTTCCACAGGTAATTCACTGTGAGGTAATAAGAAACCTGCTTTGTATTATTGCCTTGCTTCATTAATTGAAACTTCAAGAAATAACATTAGAGAATATTGTGATTCAGTCTCATCTATTTAATAGTCTTGATGGAAAACAAGGAAGTCTTTGGATAAACTGTCAAAAGAAACAGGCTTGCTGATTTTAAAGGAGACAGGCCAGCTAGTATCACCCTTTAGTGCCATCTGGTTTGGAAGACTAGCCAAAATATGGTCTGTAAAGCTAGAATTCAGGTTGCAGTCCCTGGTCTGGGGAAATACAAGAGACTTCGTTGTTCTCCACACATTCAGAAGACAATTACGCAATGATGACAGTTGTACTACTTGCATGTGTAACCTCGTCATTTCTGAAGGGGTTTTATTCTGTAAAGATATGCTGTACCTGTTCCAAGACCTGTAAGCAGTGCACAGGCAGACCATATTGTTAGGAAAAAGAAAAAGGCAAGTAGACTGTTATTTGAGGAAAAATTATCTCCAGCTCAGAGGACTGACATAAAGGACAGTGACAGAGAGCACATCGTTACCAGCTGCCCTAGATAAATATTTCACACCCATAGTGGTATTACATTAATATTGATGATATATTGATATTTCCCACATTCGCTATGTAAATTAATGAGCTACTGGAGCAAACAGCCAGAAGGAGTGGGATGATTTGTCACTCTGTAGCTTCCCCAATTTGCTATCTTCCCAAGGCTATACATTACCAAGAATAACAAATGAAATTCATATGGTTCCCTCATTAACATGCATTAGCTGTATCAGAGTGTGCCTCATGGTTTATTAGGGTCAGTTCAGGAGAACCTCCACACCTTCAGACAATCTTTCTCTTCCTTAAAGAAAACTAACAAAGAAATAGGGCATCATTAAGGGAAAAGCTTTTCAGGTTGTTTTTGGTCTCTTGCAAAGTTGTAAACAGGTTCAACCAATTCTCTTGCCCAGGAATATCATTTCACTGGCCACCTTTGTCAAATGGGTCCACTATATGAAACTAACATTTGTGTTTTCTGATTATGTTGTTTAGAAATGCAAATTGTCTATCGCTTTTGGTCATAGTGGGTTTCCTGACTTCTGGAGGTTGCATTCTTTGTTTTTTTGATATACAGTATCCATAGGACTTGCTGTTTCTGGGGTTTTTTGTTCTTGGTTTGTTTGTAGTAGATTCTATACAATGTAGTCAAGTTGAGCGTACCACGTGCTGCACAGAAACATTGCAAGACAGGCCTCAGCTCAGTTCGTAATCTAATCTACGGAAAAGGTGGAGAAAGACAATGTTCCGTCTTACCAAAGATATATACATCTCAGTGTCATCTCAGGACAGAAGACAGTTTTACTTGTTGTATTGTTAACCACTTATGGGAAAATTTTTGAATGAAGTATTAACACTTTTTCCCCCAGAATGATCAAAGGTTTAAAAAGTCTCTTTGTTCTGTTTGGGGGGCTTGAGGGGTTCTTTAGTTAAAGAGTCGTCTTTTTTCACTAACCAATCAATCTTCTAATATTTAACTATAAAAACCAACTTATATTTAGCCTCTCTCAGGCAAGAGTTTGAAGAGTGAAGGCTTTTACTAATGGTTGAACTACATCTGAAGAAAGAACCACAGATATGTAATTAAGCCAAGCAATTCAGTATAGTTTTACTATTGGCTTGATTTGATTTTTTTTATAGACAGCTTATGGCTAATGAAGATTTTTAATCATAAATGTTACCATATAATTTGATGTCTGTGTACAGTGTATCTGATTTCTCTGTATTCCAGAGACTTCTCTTATTCTACTAAATATTTTCAGAGCTCATTACCACATTGCTGTAGATATGATTACACTTTCAGTTGGCACAGCATTTTCCTGTTGATTGCAGGGTGGTAAACAGCTCCCTTTGGTGCCTTTGCCTCTCATCTGGAGCGCAGAACCTAACTGCTGTGACCACTTATGTGACAAATTTGGCAGATGCAAGATCCCAGATGGAAAGCTCTCAAATCTGTGTTTCCAGTGTAGCATCTGGGTATATGATTGGCTTTCTGGCTGACTCCTTACAAGATCTCCTGGACTGCTTCTGCACGTTTTCCTGTTACAGCAGAGGCAGTGAGAGTTGTGGAGCTAGATTATATTGGACTATTGACAGGACCTCCTAATTTGCATCATCTATTAAAGTTATAAATTCCTTTAATTAAACAAAAAAAATGACATTCTGTTACTTAAAAATACAATCTTGACCAGAGAGTTAGTTTATTTCAATCCACAACTATTTTGCTCCACTGTTCGACAGGGAATGTTTACTGAGGAGGTGGAGCATCTGCCTGCCAGTTAGTAGTCACATTTCATTGTCTGTTCTATGACATTTCACAGGAGTAATAATTTTAAAATGCATGACTTACAATGAAATATACTAAATGCAGGGCATTATATTATTACTAATATTCCTGAACTTGCCATAGATCTCTTCAGTTGCAAATGATGACTTACCTTGTGTTGCAACTAAAAGAGTGCATTTGTGTTTCTAACTGTCAGTCAGTTGGCAAAACAAATACCAAAGTTATTAATAGTTTGAATAAATTGGGATACAATATTAGAATAAGCAAAGGAATTTCATATGGATATTCAGTAATCTTTATATCCTGTGTTATTTTGCTTGTGACAAGGTTGTGTTCTTCTTTGAAAACACAGGATGTGTCTAGAAAGCAGACTCTTTCAAATTCTTTGGAAAATGTCTGCTTAGAGAATGAATTAAAATTTTTGTATCAGGAATTTAGGTACAAAAATTACATATATTAGGTATGTATTTCATATCTACAGGAATAATAATACCTAAGAATCCTCACTGAAACCCTCAAGTTCAAGAAATATGAATGGTACTTTTAAAGTGCTATGCAAAACCTGTAGTTTCATCCAAACAGAATAAAGTTTCTATGCACTTTATGTAGTACCTTTCCTTGTTAAATGAGGAAAAAAAAACCAAACAACAAAACACAAACAAACAAAAAACCAAAACCCAAAACCCAACCAAAACTCCGAAACAAAACCCCACAAACATCAGTAACTATATGAGAGTGTCTCTTTCATATTATCCCTTTCTTTTGAACTTTAAAACCACCTGGGATTTATTTTTGCTATTCAGGAGTATAAAATGACATTTCTGCATATTGTAATGACATTCTGAGCACAACCATTGATAAACGTAACAAGTGACTTTAAACAACATTAAGAACAGTGCTAGAAGTCCTGGTTCCTCACACCATTCAATGAAAGTAATTCAGTAAGGGATGAAATCATAGGACATGTGTGTTCTTAGTGACTTGACTACTGAATATGGGCAAATCTCAGGATGAACTGTGATTCAGGACAAGTAAATCCACCTTCAACTATCTTCAGATACGTGTGCAACTTCAAGACTCAGTAAGTGTTGAAATTAAAATGCATTAACTTGCTTCTTGGGAATATGTCACAGCAGAGTTGTGAAATTTACACAACTGTCACATTAAATGAAGCAAGCCTTCAGATTAAAGTTTTTTTGTGAAGTTTTTTATGGCATGCATGCCACCTAAGGAAACAAGGACCTCTCATTCTTTTAATTTGTTATTTAGTGACCTCAAATTACAGCCACTCACTTATGATGATAATACCTGAATGACTATGTTTTTTTTAGCCGTTAGTTTGTTGGTTTGCCTTTACACAGTAGTCAGGGTGACTGGGATGCAAAAAAAATGTCTTTCCTCTCTGAATTCCTACTGCTGTCTATAATATGTACAGATTATTTTATCTTATAATATACTTAGCTTTGCTTAATTCATCGTTCTTATCCTTATTTCAATAGCAGCAGTATTTCTCCAAATACTTAAAATTTTAGTTTAGTTTTCTCTTCTGGATTTTTTAAAGCAGTACCAAAAAAAAGGCATGAAATTACTTTACAGTGAGTCTTGTAGCCAAGATTTGCGGAAAATGAGGAATATGTATAGAGAAAATCTGACAATTTGTGAAGATTTACCTATAATAGCCTTTCCATAAACTGACATGTAAAGATTTTTTTAAAAAAAACCCAAAACACCATTTTTCTCATTCTTACCCTCCTGGTGATGTTGCAGTAAGAAAGCTTAAGCAACACTATATGTCAGTTTAAAAAATAAGAAATTTCTTGGCTTTAGGTTGGCTTTATTTTAAAGCTACTGGGGGAAAAAAGCCTCAATACTTTTATTGGTTTGCAGTATAGCTTAGGTGGGCATTTTGTAAAATATATGAATCAATCAGAGTCATGCTAGGGTGCAACATATGCTATGCTCTGGAGATAATAAAGAAAATGCTGTGTAGGAATCAAAGTATATTTATTATTTGATATTTCACCCAAGTAAAGTATTTGTAGGGTCTGTGACAGAATCTGGTGTCTTATACAGTGATACAAATCCACGATAATTTCACTGAGACTAAAAGAATTTTTCCAGAGTTGTGTTGATATCAGTGTTTAGTGTCTGGTTCTTCTAGTGATCAGGCTCTGTTTTATTATCTTTTTAGATAGTTAATACTATTCTTGTCATTCAGTAGTTGACTATCTTGCATTAATTGCACCTTCTAATTACTGGCAGCTATCTATAGTATTATATTAGAGGCCATTGTGCTGCTGAGAGTTTGACTTTGCGGGTAAGATATAAAACTGAAGTCTTATCACTCTTGTCTGCTAAAGATCTTACAACATTGTTTTGCAAGAGTAATATGTTACCATCGGTTTCTTGTATAAACTGCAGTTAGCTTAATTACATTCTGCCTTCCTAAATTCCTTCTGATATGCCATTTTGATAAGACATTTTTCACTTTCTGTCTTAAAATCGTTGTGTAATACTGCTTTATACTGTTAAACATCTGCTCTATTCCACCCCAGTGGTGTGTGATTCACGGGTAGATGAAGTGATTGCTGTGTGTCTGGTGTATAAAACACTTCGGTATCCTTTGGGATATAAATGCAAAGTGTTGTAACAAATCTGTAGTCACCAAGGACTTCGTGGTTGTGACTATGTTGCAAGTTATAGCAATTGGGAACTTCACACGCAGCAGCGATGGAACAGTAAAATCAGTTTTTAAATGCATCTGGCTCTAAGCTGAAAGAATTTGTAGAAATAGGAATTATGACACACAGCTGAACAACTGTTATCCCAGCTCTTAGAAGACATTGCTAGATTTCCTGGCAATATTGATTCTTAACATTCCCCTGACACAGAATGACACTGGATGCCTCCTAAGAAAAGGAATTGCCTTGGAGATACCCGAGTATTGAACTTGGAAACTTCAAGTTTTTTGTAACTACCACAACAGTGATACAGAAACTGGTTCAGTGGCGTTAAAGCTATCTTGCTAATAAAAGGCAAAGATATTACAAGCTGGTTGTTTGCCTTTGATTTTTTCAAGTACTCTGCCCCATGGTTTTTAGAGAAGAATTTGTCCAAAATTCTCCACTCTAATACTTGTAGTATCATCCCTCAGAAAAGAGAAACATACCAAGAAAACTCTACTCAGAGAACTTGATAGAAAATTCCCTCCAGCATTAGCCAATACTTGTGCTTTTGTGTGTGTGTTCTTTCATCTTTATCTGTTGGTTTTCTTTCCCACAAGTGTCAATGATCCAAAGTAAAATTCACTCTTTTCCGAAGGATTATAACTGTGGTTTTATAACTGTGTTTTTTTTTTCAGACTGTGAAATGTTTATCACACAACACTGTAAAACCACTTTTGTCTTGCTGCATAATCTGAAGAATTAGCTTTGTCTCAAAATACTCTTGAAAGCACAAAGACATAGTTATCTTGTGTGTTTCAGGGGGAATGTGACACTTCTTAGTCCATTGGAATCCAAATTACACTAGTATACTTCTAGGTAAAAAAATTACCTGTAAAATGACAAACAATTTAGGATACCTTAGGTGCGCATGAATGACAACAATATCACTGGTTACTGAGCAAGAAGACTGAACTACTTACATATGAAAAACCTCTGCAATACAGTGAGATAAATCCATATAAAGTCTACTACTTATCAGGGAGTATAGTTCATAAAATTCTACTGCTGCCCTTTGAAATTTTGAGCAGTCTTGCTACTGATGTGTTTCAATTATAAATGAGAAACTTAATTTCAGCTGCTTGAGTAAATATTCTGTCTTTCTTAAAACAAATCATAAATTAATTTCAATGTGCCTGCAGACTCTGTAGCCTTCAGTTTAGTACTGGTAAATCTTCATATATATACACAATATAGTTATGGCTGTATAAAATAATGTCTCAGATGGGATCCTAAAAGAAAATAATGACAGCTTATGCAAGTGCTGGAATGCCAATGATAGCAGGCCTGCCCTATTAATATTAGAATGTGAATATGGCTAATAAAATGTTGATTAAAGTGGCTCAGAAGATGTCATACAGAATGCTTGAGATTATAAATGCCAGAGAAACTATTAGTAAATACAAGGAAACTTGTAAGAAGAAGGGAGGGAGAAGCAGTATAATGTGTTATTGTGTTCCCAAGTTTTAATGCACAGCAGAAGAACTAAATGCATCATATTTATTATAACAGCCACGTCTTCTTTGTCTAGTAAAATAAAATGGTGCATTTAAATATACACTATGATGTAACGTGCTACAGATGTATAATACATCAAGGATAGTCTAGACTCAGTATGCAACTCAAAACATAATAGTTTTGATTTCAGGATTCTCGTTGTTGTTGTTCTCTTTAGCACTGGGAGACGGGGAGGGAAAGGAATTCCAGGATCTTGGTAAAGAAAGGATTTTCCATTCTATTTTATAGGCTATCCTTTTTCCTGTTTTTTTAAATACATTAAGAGACACCATGATACATTGATCCTTATATTATTATTCTTCAATTAGCATGAAAGGATGGTAATTTATTGATGACTAAATCTTCAAAAGGAGTATCAGTTTGGAAGTTCTGCTGGATTTGAAGCAGCTTATTTGAACTATTTGGACCTCATAATTCTCTCTAATTAAAACCTAAAGCGAACTTCTTGTTTTCTTCTGAGAATTCCAGTCCTTTCCTACTGAATATATGACAAGAACAGTGGCTCTCATTGTCTCGCTTTTTAGTGGTTCTTACTGAAGTTGGTTACAGCTACTACTATAGCAATAGGAAGATCTACAATAAGTAAATTTTATAACCTGGAGAACAGAACAAGAAATAAAGCTTCTATGTTTTAAAAATTATTCCTACACACTCATATATATTGATTATAGGAACTTAGCAGGCCTTCTGAGATAATTAAGTCTCCAAGAAGACATTGGGTTTTTTATTCTTTTTCCCAGCTTCCGCCTAAGTACATCTCTCTACACACAGAGATGGCCTTCTGTATATGCATTTCCTATTTTACATGAAAAAGAGAATGAAATTTAGCAAGTTGCTTTCTCTATATGTTTCTACAATGAGGCAGAAGGTGCTTTGGGGGGCCACTGACTTGCTGGTAATGATGGGAAGAAACCAAGGGCTCCCTGGAGCAAGGGTAAAGGAGTTGCAGACAGAGCTGACTTAAGAGGATTGTATGTCTCTCCTGAAAAAAAGTACTTTCTTAATATCTTATGGTTCTATAATTCATTATATAAAGTACCTTGTCCAACAACGATGTTGGATGTAATTCTGGCCAACAGACTTCATGGAGCATTCTCCAGACTTACAGCTTATTTACACTCTATTTAGCAGTATGTTAAACTAAAATTTAGTTTTAAGTTTTAATTCAGGTTTAAGTGGAATAACTCTTGTGACTACCATCAAAAGCAACATGTTTTACCCTAACAATCCTAGTTCCATCCCAGCAAATTCAGTTGTATGCTTCCCTGTTCACTGCTTAGGAAACTACTTTCAAAGATTTTCTCTTTATAAAACATTCTTATCTGTAGAAGTAGCATATGCACAAAAGTCTATTGATGCAACTACAATGCCTCTAAATTATCATTCATATTATATATCACATTAGGAGGCTGGTATTTACAGAAATAGAGTCACTGTTAGTGTGTCATGGCAGTGACTATCTGGAAACTCAGCTTTTTTTTGGTAAAATTTTATGTAAAAGCTATTTACAGATTTCCACTGTCAAGAATTTCAAATTTTTACTTGTGATATCTGTAGAATGTGGGTTTTATATGAAGTGAAGAACTTGACTCTAACTTCAAAGAACTTTGCAAGATGGTTGACGGTTGGACTCGATGATCTTAAAGGTCTTTTCCAATCTAAATGATTCTGTGATTCTATGATACAGCCAAGCACTTCCACTTCATTGAAAGAAATCAATATTTTCCAAATGAAACATTACAATATTTTCTCAATGAAGAATTAAACAAAACTAATACACCCTGCAGAATATGCCATATTTGTTATAATCAGTAATGGGCAAATATTTTATCATTTCTGTTTTTGTCTTCTAGATAAATTTCCTTTATTCCTTATTTAATACCACTTCCTTTTCCCTTTGCAAGCTGTCTTGCATTTCATATGTGTATACACATATATACATATAGAAAACATTAATAATTTTGCTGAGTTGACTTTTATTCTCTTTTTTTTATGAAAGCCGCAGTTCTTTCTTCTAAATTGTGCTTATATTTGTGATATGTCTCATCTGCTTTATTGCACATATATTAAACAGCTAATTGCCCCAATTTTGTCTGAAATCATAGAATATCTCAAGTTGGAAGGGACCCATAAGGATCATCAAGTCCAACTCCCTGCTTCTCACAGGACTACCTAACACTAAACCTTATGACTAAGAGCTTTGTCCAGACATTCCTTGAACTCTGGCAGGCTTGGTGTTGTGATCACTTCCCTGGGGTGCCTGTTCCAGTGACCGACCACCCTCTCAGTGAAGAACCTTTTTCTAATGTCCAACCTGAACTTCCCCTGGTGCAGTTTCATTCCATTTCTTTGTGTCCTGTTGCTGGTCACCAAAAAGAGATCAGCACCTCTCCCTCTGCTGTCCCCCTTGAGGAAGTGGTAGACTGTAATGAGGTCACTCCTCAGTGATGAGGTCACCCCTCAATCTTCTCTTCTCCAAGCTGAACAAACTACGTGACATCAGCCACTTCTTATAAATCCAGCTCTGAAGATCTTTCACTGTCTTAGGTGCCCTCCTCTGGACACACTCTAATAGTTTGATGTCCTTCTTATATTAAGATGCCCAAAACTGCACACAGGACTCGAGGTGGGGCTGCACCAGAGCAATGTAAAGTGGGACAACCCCTTCCCTCGACTGGCTGACTGTGCTGCCAGGACACACTGCTGACTCATATTCAACTTGCCATCAACCCAAAGCCCCAGATCCCTCTCTGCAGGGCTGCTTTCCAGCCTCTCATCCCTCAATTTGTAAGTGTAACCAGGATTACCATGTCCTAGGTGGAGAATCTGGCATTTACTCTTGTTAAATTTCATATGGTTGGTGATATCCAGCTCTCTCGTCTGTCCAGACTTCTCTGTAAGATCTCTCTACCCTTGAGGGAGTCCACAGCTCCTCCTAGTTTATTATCATCGGCAAACTTGCTTAATGTAAGTTCAACTCCTACGTCCAGATCATTTATACGAACATTAAGGAGCACTGGCCTGAAAGCTGAGCCCTGAGGAACCCCATTGGTGACTGACCACCAGCCTGATGTAACCCCATTTACTATAACTCTTTGAGCCTGACCTACCAGCCAATTGTTCACCCAGAATATCATGGACTTGTCTAGCTGTATGCTGGATATTTCATCCAGAGGGATACTGTGAAAGACAGTATCAAAAGCTTTTCTAAAATACAAATCCACCACATTTTCTGGCTTCCCTTGGTCAACTAGATGGGTGACCTTGTCATAAAAAGGAATTTTATTTAAGCAGGACTTTCCTCTTGGAACTTGTACTGGCTATGATCAATGATTGCATTTTCTCTCAATAGTTTTTCAATAGTTTTTCAATAACTCCCAGAATAACCTTCTTCATAATTTTACCAGGTACTGAATTGAGACTGACAGACCTGTAATTACCAGCGTCTTCCTTCTTATTCTTCTTCAAAATTGGAGCAATATTTGCCCTCAACACTTCCTACCTCTCTTCTTTTTTCCTCTTTGTGTCTTGCTCCAAGAAATTCTTCCATTGCACTAGAATCATGTTAGTTCTCCTCCCCTCATTTGACTGTCAGTGTACTCTGGGTTTTCCCTCTGTGTATTCATTTTCACTTTCTGTAATTCTCCTTTATCTGCCACTAATCTATCAAGGGAAAAGTCATTGATTTGTTCTTTGCAATCCCTATGAAGAGATGATGCAATATTACTGTTATGCAGAGTGGTTCTCTCAACATCTTTACTTTCTGGAGTTCTGCTGAAACCTCTCTAATTTCTGTACTACAACACAGATTTTTACTGGTATATGTATAGATGAAATGCCCCAGACATCCTTTTTACTTAAAAATAGAAATTGAGAATCTGTGGAGGAGTATAAAATACTCTGGGCTTTTTCCAAACTAAAACGCAAAATGGACTTGGGAATCAGAAGAGATACCAGGTTTATTGCTAATATATACACATGTATGTGTCTGTATGTGTAAACGCATTGCCATTCCGTTTCTAGAGTGACTCTGGTTCTGAGAAAACATAGCAGCTATGGAAGATTTTACTGCTAGGGGCTACCAGGGGCTACCGAGGAAAGGGGCCTTCTTTTCTCTTTCAGTTCTAAAGGAACTCACAAGCACAGCTTCCATCTGCGAGGGTTGAATGCTAATGAAGGTTCGGTCTCTCAGACAAGGTATTTTTAAGGGTCACTATCTGCCCTTCTCTAAAAATTGTTAAGAAGTCCATTGTTCCTTTATAGCAGTGACCATTCCTGAGTTTACTGGAATTTCTTTCACCTGAAAATATAAGAGGAATTTGAAAATGCAGATAGATGCAAGGAAGCAAGTTTAACTCACTGGAGAAACCGAGTATCATGTAGAGGCAGTCTCCTTTGAATGGTTCATCAGCACACTTCTGTCTTTTGACTTAAGACAAAGCTTCATTATAAATAAATAGAAAGAAATAGTGCTGTCTATAAAAAGATTTCTGAGGGCAAGCAAATGGAAAAACTAAAGAAAACTTAAAAAACTAAAGAAATCTCAAAAATCCTCAAAAATGAGGACTAAACTGGAAATAATAACATGTTTCGGCAATCACTTAGAGCTTCATACATCAGCCAGCCTTTCAGCCTGCTTCTAGCAGCGAGCAGGCAGGCACTCAGCAATCCCAAAGCCGAATAATCATAGAGTGGGAAATAAACTTGGGAGTACAATGTGATGCTTTGCTAGGAACTGGATGGTGACAAATGATTATGATCAACCAAAAGATAAACAATAACAAGCAGGCTTAATGACAACATTGCAAGATTCATTGACACCAATGCATTCATTGCCCACTGGCACAGCCCCTTGGATCTGTTGTTTTTCTTGTGCCAAATTGGAATTCCCTCCGTAATTATTTTTTCTTCTCAGTCATCTGTGTTATCCATTTTACTGTCCCAAAAGTACATTTTTTAGATCATTATCAAGAAAGAGCCATTCAGTTTTAACTTACTTTAGATGGAGATAGTAAGATACATAGATAGACATTTTTTTATGAGTCTTTTATATTTCTTTCTATTAAAAACCTATACATATACAAAATATGTAAAAAAGAATCAAGGTTGGATTAATAAATATGTTTGATATTGAAATCTCTATGCTAAAAATGGCCAGGATCTAGTGTCAATCAGAGGAGGAATTGGTGCTGTGTTCATGTGATTGCGGTTGGCTAGCAGCTTGCTCTGATGGGCCGAGATGCTTTGTTTGAAAGGAAGATCAAGGACTCATGAATGAAAAGATGCAGATGGGTGAAAGAGCTGGGGAACAGCATGCATATGGCGATGTAGGAAGAACTGATGTATTAGTGCTTTTGGGCTCCATTTGGACTCCTACTCATCCTTCAGTTGAGTTCCCTGGCTCTATCAAATTGATGAGCAAAAATCATCAGCTACAAATGAGAGGATTATTAGAAAACATAGATAAACCTGAAATTGCTGGCTATAAACATACATACCTCACAGCTTTATGTTTTGCAACATATGTTTGTAAAAATAGAATTACTATAAAGCTATCTACAGTAAATACATAAAAAGAATACTTGGGGAAAAAAAGAAATCAAATATAAAAATTTCTTCACAGCTTTGGAGATTGGGTAAACATCCAGAAAATCAGATTTTAGCTAAATTTCTTAGTAAGGCCTCATTAAATATTTTACAGACAATCTCAAACCATTTGACAGGACTTTAGTTCTTGAAATGTCTGTCAACTTCAGTCTAAATCCATGGAATCTCACTAAGTTAATGATGTTAATCACAGCTGGGAATCTCAACTCCCTTTCTCTGTTGCTACTTGTAGCTGCTGTTCTTATGCTTTTCTTCCCCTGGAAACCATAAAAGTCTTAGATCACAATGATACTTCGATCGTCCTTAACTTCTTGGAGGTCAACATTGATTGAGTTTTGTTGATTTTTGTGATCACCGCGGAACAGAATAATTTCAAGATTCTCATCTATCTAGCAAATTCCTCATAAAACACCTGAATTTTTCTAATGTGAGTTTCATGGTACATCATTCCATGGTACACCAGACACAGTGAAATCCATGCATTAATAACAAGTCCTTCATATTCTTGGCTTAAGAGAAGCTTGTTTCATATTTATAGCAGAAAACCTGGCTTATTTTTCTTATTTCTTTTCCTCTGGGGAGCATCCATTCAGTATGCTGTGTGAGTTGCAGAAGCAGTTTGGTACTAAGGAAATAAAATAAAATTACTCGAAATGTCTGATACTCCCTTTTTCAAACACAAGGTGGCCATCTGTGTTCTTAAGCCAAAATGTATTTATAAAAAAGTTCTTCTTGTATCTGCTTAAATCTTGAGATTGCTCCTTAGAAATGATACCAAATGAATTCAAAATGAACTAATTAGAACAACAAGAATTCAGAGCAAATCAACTGCTTTCTATCTCTCTCTCTCTCTCAAGTAAGAGCCTATTGACTTTGGTGTAAGTGCAAATCATATACCTGGTCTATAATCCCAGAACATTAAATGCTTTTAACAAGTATTTATTTCACAGAGTAGTAAAAATGTATATCCTAATATAGGAAAGATTAATATGGAACTAAAAGGAACCCAAAGGTAATATTACACTTTTAAAAAGTGTATTTCCCTGTCATAAGTTTTTGAAGCCAAGAATGCAGAAAATTAGAACGTTTTCATTAAGGCATTAACTACCTCAGCAGTAAGCTCTTTGAAAATGTTTAAATTGGGGCACAAAAAATCATGAATCACATTTAAAAACAATGTTTCTGTAGCTTTCATTGTTGTTAATATAATTAATGAATGCACTTCACTATGTAATATAAAAAACAGAGAAAAGGAGGGTATGAAGTAAAAGAAAATTTGATATGAAGATATATATTTAGTGTCAAGTAGCACCCGAGATTTGAATAAATGATCTGGGAATTTGAAATCTATTAAACAAACAGTAGTTAGTGAACAGATAGATTTAATCTATGGGAATGACTGAAAACAAGTTCTGACAGTATGAAAGTTTCTTAAAATGTTCTTTGCAGGACTTTCCCATCCAATCCCCTCTCTAATTCAAATATAACCCCATACCAAAAATTTTATGAATTCAATACCATTCTGCCTGTATACAGCTACCACAGTGAGAATTGTCCTAGACACAGTCCTTGAGGCATTTTGCTATCTTCATTTTTGTCTCTCTATACATCTGCCTTTAGTATAAAACTTGCATTTTCTTCAGGATGTTTCTCAAGAAGATTGCAATAGACTGAATGTAGATTACTAAAGCTTGACTTCATAGGGTACTTTTGCAACATTTATACTTAAAGAACCAGACGAGACTCTGCAAATCAGGACTGGAATTAAAAAAGGAAGAACTTTTTTTCTGATGAAAACCATAGGGTCATAGGATGATTCAGGCTGGAAGACACCTTAGTAGGACATCTAGTTCAACTTCCAGCTCAAAGCAGGGTCAACTATAAGGTCAGGACAGATTTCTCAGGGTTTTATCCAGTCAAACCTTGAAATCTCCCCAAGGATGGAGGTTACACAACCTCTCCAGACAATATGTTTCAGTATTCTCACTGTACAGACAGTGAAATTTTCTCCTTATGTTCAGTCTGAACCTCTCATTTCAATTTATGTAGACTGTCTCCCATTCTTCTACTAAGCACTTCCAGGTACAGCCTAGCTTCATCTTATTGATAACCACAAATACAATTCCTTTTGACAAAAAAAAATATCTAATAATAGCATACAAACATGCAAATTCTACTAGTTTGTGACTTTTATAAGGATGAGGAAAGACCCTTGAGATCTGTGATCCTCAGACACAGAAGAGTGCTGTAACATCACACAAGAAATCAATGGCAAAGAATACTGGAATAGTAAAAATGGAGTGATAAAATGCATCAAGTTATAGGTTAACAGAAAAATTTCTGTTATAAGGCTAGTTCTTTTCAGTTGGAAAACAGAGGAGAAGAAAGAGATAGATGCATTAACTTATCAGCAGATTATTATGAGTTACAAATGTGATATGGCTGAGAAAAAGGTCAATATACTTCTGGGATGCTTGAGGCAAAGTACAGAGAGGAAAATATGAGTGATGTTGTACAACATCATCAGCAAGACCTTATGTGAAAGGCTGTTTACACCTGTGATTACTGCAATCAAGAAATATTAACTCAACCTGGAAAAGATATGTTAATTGCTATTAGGGTAACTGAGAAATGTAGAGCCTGAAAAGAAATACAGTTGCACTCTACGGGGGAAAAAAAAAAAAAAAAAAAAAGGCAAAAAGAAAAGCATAACATAAACAGAGAGTAAGAAACTTTTGTTTGAGGGACATACCCAATGGTGAATGGTGAAGCAAGAGACTGGAGCAAGCCATCCAGTTTCAGAGGAGCTCTCCAAATAACAACAGAGAAAAAGCAGGCAGTTTTTTACAGCTTTGATAAACTTTTACATGAGATTGAGGAGGCTAACAGGAGAGGACTAGATTGAATGATTTAGAAGGTCATATTTTAAGGGAGGATAAGACAGGATATAATATAACATACTATAGATATGTTTCAAGACTTGATATACCAAAAAACACCAAACCACACCAAGAAAAGAGTTTTTATAGATAGCGAAGATAGGCTTTCCAAGAATTAATGGCAAATAAGCATTTCTTTTCATAATCAGTGCATGTTGAAAAATATTAATGGGAATCTGTTTCCTTTCAGAAGCTAAAAAATACATTGCTGATTCTGTTAGTTTCTTGGAGAACTGCAGTGGCACTGTATAAAGAATCTTCATGAGGCAACACCATGTACTCTGCTGTGAGATGATTGTGAGTTCTGAATTACTTCTTCCTGGCCATTTTCCTTGAAGCTAAAAGGTTGTAACTTTTTGGTACTCAAAGGTCAACCTTTATTAGAAACATAAACTGAAGTAAATTTTTTAAATGGAGAAAACTCACAGAAATTAAGGCAGAATAGACATAGTAATAATGCAGAAGAAAAATAAAATGGGCTTATTAACAATGTTCCCCCATACACACTGTGTTCTTGTAAGAGAGAAATCCTCTTTCCTGAAAGTCAATTCAGTGGCTCTACGAGTTGCAGAAAACTGTATCAGATCCTTAGGAAGTCTCTCACCTGACTTCAGGTATGCTTCCCACTCCTTTCTCTCCCTTAGAAAATTCATGAGCTACTACTCCTTGTTCAGAAGCTCTCTTTTTCCCTGCTTGCCTCATTCACAAATCTGAAACCTTTTTCTTCCAGATGAGCTCTCTTCTCTCTGAGGAGAGAAGCAATCTTTACCTAATTCAATCCCCCTTTATTAAAAAGGAACGTAACGTACTAACAGAAGTAAATAAAACAAGTACTGTCCATCACAACCACACTTGCATACAGATCCATTAAAATATTCCCCATATGGCAAAACTGAGTGGATGAAACTAGATAAATATCTTCCTTAAGTGCAAGGCTTAATGTAGAAATTTTCAGACACAATCTAACCATGCTTCAAATATATGCATACAGCAAGAACACTAACTCTTTTTTTTTTTTTTAAAAGAACATTTTAATTCTTCTTTTTCATAATTCAAAATAGAAACGGCAAATTCTGCTGAAAATATTATTCGCTAGCTGCAGATGCCAAAATATCTTTTATGCCAGAAAACTAAATATCATTTTAGTAAAACTCATAGGTAGCAATAAAGTATTGGCAGTTTTAAAGATTTTTAACACTCCCACTTGTCAACTGAAGTGTATTTTTCTGCAAGTTTGGAAGTGAAAGGATTTAAGTTTCTCTCTCTCCCTCTCTGTAGATTTTAAAACAAATGCAATCTTCAGGAGTTAAAAAAAAAAAAAAAAAAAAAAAAAATAAAAAAACTCAAAAAAACCACCCCCCACTCTAAAGTAGCCACTGTCATTTTATTCTGAAGATCAAACCTCTCCTTTTTTTTTTTTTTTTCTCAACCGTCAAAGGAGGAGCATCTTTTTCTTGTTACATTCATGATCCTTGGTCAAGACACAACTGAACTTGAGGGTCTTGACATTTTAGTCATGTTAACTGCAGATGTTCAACTAATTCCTGTTAAAGGATAACTTTAATTTGGTAATAAGAATGGAATTATAAAACAAAAGGTGGGTAGATGCTCTCTTTCACTAAGAGCAGATTTGATTGCAAAGATTATTGATTTTTTTTCAAATTGTACTGACTTCCATTTAGAGTACTTGGCAGGTTTCTTGTTTGTTTAAGTGGTGAAGTTTGTCAGCAAGGGAAATTATGCCAGTTGCTTCACTACTATAAAACATATTGGCATTTGCACAGTTAAAGAAAAATTGTCATGATTGACAAACATTTAGAGAATAATTATGATTTAATCTCTCTTCAAAGAATCTATGTGATGCTATTTCTTCACTCTTATGCATTATAATGAAAGACTAAGTGACAGCACAGGAGCATTGAGAAATCCCTGAGCAGTTGGAAACAAGACATGAAGTAACCTCTCATGACGTTCTCAGCCCTAAGAACAATGTCTATTGCTACTCCTCATACACACTGGACTTTTTAACAGGGTATGTGAATACTTCTGTAAGTTTGTATTTACTTAATACCTGTTTGGATAAGGTAGGTCAACCATGCACTTTTCAAGCTCATTGGTTTTGATACTACGTGCAAATACTGTTCCCAGTTACGTTAGCTACTGGTCATGTATTTATTTGTTGGTTTGTTTGTTTGTTTTTACATATGTAATTTTTAATATTTCTTGAATCTAAAATTCATTCATTTCACCAAACAGTAAGGAGTTAAAAAGATATTATTTTTCATTTACAGATCACCATTCCTCAAAAGAAGTTGAAGCCATTTATAAATTATGTTAAATTAGCTAAACTCACCACTGTGATTTCCTCTCTTTGTAGAAGATTAAATTTTGGTATTGGTATGTTAAGTGACTTACACAGAACAGGCGGGGAGTTAATGCTTAAAACATAAAATACAATCTGAGTAAATCATTTCAACACATTTTATCCATAAAGAATTACTGATAATGAAAGTAGAAATTGACACTGAATATACTACAATTCTCAAATTATCCAAGTCTCTAATTTCCAGAGTTTTCTCCTGACAGTAATCATTTTAGAAAGGGATTAGTAAGAGGACGGAATACTGATTAAACTCATGAATGGCTGAAAATACAGAGAATTTTAATATTTTGGAAAGCATAAATTAAGTACAGTAAAAAATTCCCAATTTTAGTTCACTGCAACTAGCTTTGATAATAATGTACATCATACTGAGACACTGCCTTTTTCCCCTCTTGTTACATACATGTATTAATTTGCCATACCTGCACCCGTATTTTGTTATTGTAACATACTAGTCATGAAGTAATACCTGGAAGCTTCCGTAATACCTGGAAGTAATACCTGGAAGTTTACAGTTACACAAACAAGGGTACATTAGTGTTAAAGATTCATTAAAATAAATGAATGTGGTTCATACTGTTAGTTAACAAGAACCTTAAGTGCACCTTTTTTTCTACAACTTCAGATGACAACTTTGTGAATCTATGCATTGAGTAACCATTACACTGAAATGCGGCATTACCAACACAAGACGTACGGCCATCAGGTAAAAAAGTTTTTCTCACAGTGTAAAACAGTGATTTGTTTGTGATCATATTCATGATGCTTACCAACTGTAGCTGCAAATAGCAAATGTTATTTTACTGACTATATACCACAGATAATGGAAATGAACTTTCACATGAATGTGTGTTTGAAATGGCAAGTTCTCATTCCACAAATACAAAGTTTGGTTGACAACTGCACTTTTGGTATTAACAACTTTGTTTCAGTTAAAAAAAAAGGGCAAATTGTCCATCTTTGTATATACAAATGCACTGTGAAAAACTGAATTACAGGCACATGTTATGCAAGGAAGAAAAGAAATTGTGTCTTTTAGTCAGCTTGAATTTGTGAGTGGAAGCCATGAACTCCTGTGCTATAATCTCAGTTTTATTGGTATGGTATTGCGCAGAGAAGTGAAATTATGCTTGTTTTCAGATTTCCAGTTAGAAAAATCAATCAATTTAGGTTGTCTAAATTAAGGGCAGTCCTTGTTAAGCAATGGATTAGAATAACACTTGACATGTCTAGAAAGAGATTTCTGATATAGAGTTTGATTAGAAGTGCTATCTTTGCAATAAATTAAGAGAACTGGGTAAGGTATTTGCCATTCATATAAAATAATGTCCTTAAAAGAGTAATGAAGACAAATAAAATGATTAAAAGTCAGAAAATGATGAAACTAAGATGGCATCTTTAAATCTGTCCCTTTCCTCCTATGCATTAGGATACAGTGTCCAGCAATAGAACCACATGTTATTTTTCCACTGAATCCTTATTTTCATAAGCGTATAAATTGGATAACACAAAACATCTGCTGTTCATCATGTGTGGCTCCATAACTAATTTGCTGCTTACTACCCAAAGACATCCTTAAATAAGAATTTTACTTTTTTGATCACTTTATTTTTCCTCCTTTTTTTCTATTGCTAAAAGCAGTAATAAAAAAGATAACTGCATCTTTAAGTGCCCTGAGAGAGTTAAAATATATCAGTGTATGGTCATGTTAATCATTCCCATTTTCCTAGCTGAAATATAGGATTGTAGCTGTTTTTAATGTACTCCTAAATGTCATGTGCTTAAATGTTAAAGCAGCAATTCTCTTCCACTGTAAAGAAGATGGGAAAATGCATTTTTGTAAATCACTAGCAATTTAGTCAGATTAAACTCTCCTTTATTCACGTAGTTAACCATCATTTCAAGTATTTATTCTGGGACAGAGAGACACATACTGAGGAAAAAAAATAGGAGACTACAGGAAGGAAAGGAAACAAGCAACTAGAAAAATTCTGTCTGGTGGATTATGGTCTGTCAGATTCTTCTCTCTGTTTCTCTTCTTAGAGGCAGGTAGCTCTTACAGTTTTAGTTACGCAGCGTACTATCTCTTGCCTCTAAACAGTATAGGTTACACTTAGGTTTATCAGCGTTAGCATGATGTATTTGGCCTTAGAGTAAGTACCGTGAATATGAATGAGTAATGGGGGTACTTTAAACCAAGTAAACATAAGTCTTTCTGCATTCAAATGTCAATGTTTCCTTTTAATTGGCAGGTATTGTCAGTTTCTTCTAAATGTGTATATATTCTAGAGACTCCGGCAGAATCAGAATTATTAGGCGTAGTGCCAAATCATTTGGTGAAATTCTATTGTATATACATTCACAGTCCACAGAATAACATGGAAATAACCTGGATACCTTTAAACTTCAGAAGCAGAGTCAAATTTCATTATTCTGCTTGTGGCGCTGTTGCTTCTAGACTTCATCATAATTCAAATTAATGTATTCAAATTTAGTTCAAATCAACTTGTATTGCTGTTCCATTTAGAATATTACCACTATTTGAGAAAGGTAATTTAAATCTATTTTGGTATCTTTATACTACACAGCAGTCAGAAAAATGACATAGTTTAAGGCCTGTATTATACGGGGAGAGCAATAAACACTGAAGCACTAGGTCTGGTGATGGAAAAATGGAATGAGAATCATTTTATCTTCACCTACAAAGTTTAATTAGAAAGACTGTGTGAATTTCAATACATATGGTTCAAAAATGTTTTTTCTGACACAATATGAAATCTTTCTCTTAGTTACAGGTTATTTATTGTCCTTTCCAACCTTTCTAATACAATATCCTTTAAAAACCAAAACTATTTTAAACCAGGATGTTATTATGATATTAAAAAATTGTTTAGTTTTTAAATGTCTCAACTTTTCTAATGTTTCAAATTTCAAATACAATTATTCAATTAATTCATTGGTTTTTCACAAATAAACTTATGATAGAAACTAAAACCGAAATATAAAACCTGAAACTAAAACTATACTTTTTGTAAATTATGTTAAAAGAAAATAAAATGGAAATATTTGTTTAGTTTATTATAGTCCTACCTACTGACTTCTAAATAACTGTGCTTGTAATTAAGGCTCACTCAAAACAAGAACTTGGTTATTTGGTAATTTCTGTTACAGAAAATTAGAAAGTAAGGATTTTTTAAAGCGTGAGGTATGTGAATTAATAGTACATAAGAAAGATCTCACAAGCATGTTAGATCAAACACAGATATTTAAGCACGTAAGCAAAAATATCACATTTTCTATGCTGGTTATTTTGGAATTAGGTTTAGCCAAAAAGTCTACAGTGGGCTTAAAATGATTTAGTGAATTCAAAAGGATTCATGAGGAGTTTCAATCCTAGAGGAACTATGCAGTGTCCAATGAAAAAGATATTTTGTTGGGAAATGCCAAGCATTCTCAGCTGTTCATCCATACATTATTGTAATAATAGTTTATTTGTTAATATGCCTGTAATTTCTTACCAAGAGTTTCAAAAGACTCATTTAAATAAAGCTTTCAAATATTGGCTACAAGAGACTGCTCTGCCATTTTCAGGCAGAGTAAGCCTTGTGTCTTTTTTCATGGGGTATTTTAGAAGACACAAAGTGAAACAGGAGAAAGAGACTGATGAGTCCTTCTTTGTGTTAAAAAGTAGTGGTAGCATTACAGAAATTGTTTATATGACTTGTAGTAGATTATATTCTTCATTTTCTGCCTTGTTAAGTAAGAAACCATTTAACAGAATGTTCTTTCTTCCTTAGCATGTATTGAACCTGCAACCAGGTTGCTTTCATTATAATACCATTCTGCTAAAAAAAGCTGCTTTGAAAATGGTTTCTTCTGCAGTCAGTTCTGCATGTTTAGGGATGAACTAATATAGTGTGAAATACAACTGTTATGATTTTGCTGACATTTTATATACTCTTTTTGTAAAGAAGGGATAAAAGTAAAAGGACAAACTGTGAGACACTTCAAGACATCGCTTCAATTGAAGCAAGCCACTTCTAAAGAAACGAACTGAGGACAAAGGAGAAAGTTAAGTGCAGAAGGTGTGCCTCTGCAGAGAGACAAAGCAAGCTTGACGATGCCCACAATTCTCTCCCCCACCTGTATCATTCTGCACCTTCCTTCCTCCCTTCCTTCCCTCCTTCCCTCCTTCCCTCCCTCCTTCCCTCCTTCCCTCCTTCCCTCCTTCCCTCCTTGCCTTCCTCCCTTTGTCCCTCCCTTCCCATCAGAAAAGATGGAAAAAAAGCCTCCTCCTTCTTTTTGCGTCCTTCTTTCACTTGGTAGCCTTCAGAAGCAAAAACGTTACAGTATGAGCCGGTTTTGCACATACAGACTCTAGTAGATATAATCCCATGAAGCTGTTTTTGAGTGGTTTCTGATTTTGTTTTTTTCTTCACGTGACTGAGAAGTAGACACATAATTGTTAACGAAAGGGTAGGAAAAAACAAGTGTAAGGTGTATGCAGTGCAGAATAATTTGATTTCATGAGCCAGCCTCTTGACTGGCATATAATTAGGAGTTTGTTCATTTCTATTCAGATCCGACATACAGACTATTTCTATTACTTGAATCCAGCCCATCAAACTAGCATGGTACTTTCCTGACCGCTGCAGGGAGGACCTCAATGCTTGATTCAAAATGGCATCACAAACAGAATTTAGCTTCATATCAGCCACAGCTTCTACCGAAGTTGCTCATTTTTTCTTCTTGGTTGTGCTCCTATTTCCAGCCCTACAACTCACGAGTGGAACAACACAAAGGATGTTCAGACATGTGTAACCATCCTTTTTAACTTAGAAAATGTATCTTCAAGTGATTAGCACGTGTTTTTCAAGTTACCCTTTTCCTGTTAGTATAACATGGTAAAGAAAAATGAATATTGTGAAGATTTTTTCAAGAACACAAATGAAGGTAGCAAAGTCCATCTCCAAGAAAGGCAACAAGATACCTATCTGTTCCTCCTAACTCAGCTTTTCATGTCTGTATCAGCACCTTTCAATTTTATAGCCATCTTGTTGTTACCATCGCTTTTGCAATGTATGCTGGTCTCACTTGGTCATACAGATCTAAATTTAGTGAGTGGAATTGTCTGTAAAAAAGGCCGCTACTTTGGCTAGCGGTGCTTAGTGTTGAAGAGTAACCCTTATTAGAATGCTGCTTTTTTGATTCCTACTGGAACTAGCAGAGTTGATCTGTCTGGTGCAAAACCCAATACTGTAAGGAAACAGAAACTGCATAATTTAACTCTTAAGATAAGAGATACCCTTAGGTAGATATTGTAGCAAACCCTTCCTAGCTGCTCCACCAAAGAAGCTAAAAACTGTAATACAAATAGTTTGTGAGTTTTCACAAGTTGTTTGAAGTAGACATCTTACTCCATGCCAATTTAAAACACCAGAAAACCCTTCCTCACTTGCTATTTTCAATTTGCTTCAGCCACACAGAAACTCTGAACTACTTGCCCAAAGCCAGTTTTGATAAGGAAGGCTTCAGCATTTTTACGGTAAGAGAAACTTTTTATCCTAAAGCTAGCTCCCTTGGCCCTTAATTTCAGGCAATGTTTCAAGCTATCCTCTTAGGTTAACTTTGCGAAGAATGAAAGTGTAAGGTGAAGAAATAGTCTTTACAATTGATCAGGAAAATACAGTGCAGCTAGAGTTTTAAGCAAGCCAGAAGTTCTGCATATGGCATCAGCTAGAGTTTTAAGCAACCCAGAAGTTCTGCATATAGCATCTAATCCTGGTCTCCTCAAATGACTCCAATTTTTTCTTTGGCTTCACTGGGGTACACAGTGCAAACTCAGCTTTATAAAGAATTTGGAGAAGGCCCAAACACCTTTTTTTAAACCAAAGGATTTCATAAACAGAACTTTTATCCGAGGCTGCTATTTCAATAGGACTTATATGTATAAAGACTTTCTGTGCTGAAGATAGTCCCTAAATGTATAATCCCTGCTGCGCAAGCTGGTTAGGGGAAGCTGCCACCCTGTGTGTAGTTCTCAGCAGGCATGCAATTTGAACACTGGGGAGTTTAGGTACTCTTTGTAACACTGAGCATTCTGCTCCAAAGAGCTTAGAAGTGCAAAGCCAGTGGATGTAACCTGTCTTCTGTTAATACTCCACTTTGGTGTGCTTGAATTGCGTTTTACTTTTCCTCTCTTGTTTTCCCTTCAAAAACTGGAGACGTAAATCCCTGTGAATATAAGAAAGCTTATTTTTCATAGACAAATAGACCCATGAATAATATACGGTTTGAAGTAAATTTCTGAAAATGTACGCTGCCAGAATTTGCCAGAATGCTTCAAAGAGAGGCAAAATAACTCCTTGCATGCTGTTCAGAGCCCGCTGCTAAAAATATCTCTCTTTCTCAAAACTCACGTGTCTCTGTAAAGCAAACTGGAAATTATGAAATTGTGTTACTTTATGAAGAAGAAATCAACAAGAATTGTTATGGGGTATTTACCATGTTATCATCAGATAACAGTAGAGTTGTTGCAACTAAATGTGTTACTCTTACTGTTTTCAGTAAACATGTATTTATGACGTAGGTATTGCAAAATCCAATGTGTTACTTCTTTGGCTAGAAATCACTCTTCCAACAAGGTTTTAACATTTCTTTCATCTTTTATTAGGAGGGGAAGTACCCTGAAATTTGGGATTCTAAAGTGAAATTACACTCATTTGGAATTGTCTCTTTAATTTGTAATATAATTTACAGTAATCTTTTTTCATCACCTTTTCAATGACTAAATACAGTTCTTGTCCCACTACAGTTTCCTAGTCAGAATTTAATTATAACGACTATATTTCATTTATTCACACTGTGCATTCAGAGTATCTATTGATTTCAGACTAAGCCAGGGTCTCTGGACAATTTGAAGAGTAGAATCTGTGTGTGTAGTTAAGAATAGCTTTAGGTTTTCTTTGGTTAGGTCAGCAACAAAGGAACCAGTGAGAGCTGCTTGAGGCTAGAGTTTGCAAGTGAGATCTACCATTATCTCTTATTGCCTGTTGCTAAAATATTTGTATATCTTGTGTATTACATAAACAGCATGGACTAAATACAAGGATTCAGAGTTAAATTCCTGGATGCACACACTTCTGTGATAGGCATATTGGTACTCTGCGCAGTCAACGACGAGATGCTGTTGACCTTGAACTAATGAATGCTGTATGTCTTAATTCCTTATCTCTTTTCAGGAATTTGCCATGTGAAAACAGGATTAACTTCTCCTCAATTTCCCAGGCTCCCCCCTTGGAGACAGACATTAATATTCTTTCCTTCAAAGAACTGAACAAGTGGACCTGCTTCTCCCCACCCACTGTCCAACTATGACCAGATCAGGAAGAGGAAAAGGGCATTTTCTCTGTTACGCATTACTTTAAAAGATAGAACATTAACCAAATAGATAACCAGGCTTCTGCTTCAAAAGGTCAAAACACAATATACTACATTTGATGACAATTCTGCACGCAGCAAACACCTAGTAGTTAGGCTGTGCGGTTGTGTATTAAGAAATTCCTGATAGTTCTTCTGGGAGTCTGTTTTTCTTCATTATTTACTGTAAAGAGAGACTATAAAAGCAAGTATACCTTTGTAGCCTATCTGAAATAGAAGAAGCAGGTGTTTAGCTAACATCATCACAGTTCACAGCTGAGAAGCTTCAGAGTATAAGCACAAACGTAGATTGTGGCTAAACTGATGGGCAATAACTTTCTTAAGCCATATTAATTACCAATCTTGATCACCTGGCAAAACCCTTAACATCAGAAAAATCAAGATACAACTTTTCTTTCGAAACTTGAGGCAGCTTAGGTTTGTGGTTTACTTCTTCCAAACACTTCCAAATTTGAGCTCAGGTTTTCAGCGCCTGTTATTTGCTACTCTGAGAGTCGCTCGTATTGTTATTTCCATTGACGCTAGCAACTATTACTAGCAGGTATCTTTGTGTCTTTTGCCACTGTGCTAGATTTCAGAGCAGGCATGTTCAAATATCACAAAACAGCAATGTATTGATAGTTATGCTAGCGGCACAATTTGCCATGCTGTAGAAAGGAGGAAAATTCCATTGACACTAGCAACTATTACTTTTAATTTTTTTTTTGAAGCAGGTATCTTTGTGTCTTTTGCCACTGTGCTAGATTTCAGAGCAGGCATGTTCAAATATCACAAAACAGCAATGTATTGATAGTTATGCTAGCGGCACAATTTGCCATGCTGTAGAAAGGAGGAAAATTGCTCCCCTTCAGTAAAGCAGAAGGAATCTAACAAAGACTACCATAAACCAAATTAGTAGTGTTTGTTCACAACTAAAGAGAAGATCAGTAAACTAAAATGACTTCTTGTATATTCCAGATCCCAGAATCATAGGAACACTAGCTGAGGGTCTGCTTGCTTTAAAAAACTTGAAGACAACTGGCAATATTACCAAACAGTACAAGGCGCCATGATCTTATTTGCACTTTTGGCTGCTGTTTGATTAAGAAAGAATAAAATTACAATTTGATTTCAGAAGAAATAGCCAAGTGTGGATGGAGATCCAGTACAAATTTCAAACAGCAGCAACTATAGAGAAAGTGCTAATTGGTGATTTATTGGAATCTTCAGAAGGGGCTGAGGTGGGGGTGTGGTTGATGAATAACTGAGGGGTTTACTTCTGTTTTCTTCCAAATTTGATTGAAAATACAGGTTTTTAATATCTTTAATTCCAGGATTTTCAAATGTTATTTTGGAAGTGAGAGACACTTTTGTTTTCCTCTGAAAATTGAAAGATTAAGTCACGTTATTAGATATCAGTGCCAGTGGTATGTCATGAAATAATGGATAAAGAAATCAACGTAAGAAACCACAAAATGTCATATTCTATTTACAGGAGCTAGACAAATCAGATGACATTTCTTTCAGCGATAATATTAATAGCAATGTATGAGAAGCAATTGTAATTGGTGGTAGTCATATAAAGATTAGGAGACAAATTTATGAAGACTGATGCAAAATCACTAATGAATTAGATGAATAGTTCTTTCACTTGGATTTCCAGAAAGTAAATAAATGGGTTCATGGTAAACTTTGAAATCAAAGAGAACGTCAGTAATTAACTAGCACAGGATGTACTCAAGGTAATGCTAAGTGTGTTAAATCCAGGGAAATGGAGTGGGATTACTTGGAAGTTGAAAGGATAAACAAATAAAATATGATGTGGTTCTTCTTGCAGAATGACAAGAGACAAACATTTGCATAGGAAGAAGAGTGCTGAGATGTTGTCAAGGGGTACTAAGGCACCTTTGCAGTGGAAATAAAGTTTGGGATTTCAATGTACATAAAAGGTAATACGGTTTGACCCAGACAGATTCTATTCAGGGTAGTTAAACATTTATATACCACCATATTCTAAATAAGTTCAGAGGAAAAGAAGTAATTTCTAGTTTAGTTAAACCAAATGCAGTAGTAAGTAAAAATAAGTCTACTTATTTTTTTAGCTTAATTTCCTTCTCCTCCCCCCATTTGAACACTCTCAAAACATTCACTTTAATTTTTATGAATATTTTCATGCTGCACTAAAGGACATATTAAACTTGGTTTGTGCACAATTTGAAATACTTTCTAACACCACAAAATTATAACTGTGGAATTTATACTTGTACAATTTGTTTTACAAAATCCTGTAATCAGTGGGACATTGAAGTTATCAGTATAAGAAGATACCATTGGAATTAAGGAAGAACCTTGATGACTTTGCAGTGAGGTAATTTTATCCTTTAAATTAGCCACTAAAGAACTATTTGACCGCATAAACATCTAGCCAATATATAGGGCTGAGCAGAAAAAAACCAGTCAACTATGCAGAATGGGAAGAATCAGCTTTGTAAGTCATTTTCAGTACTAAGAACTGAGGTTTTCCTAATAAAGTCAATAAACAGCAATCCAGGAATTAAAAGAAACCTTTAAAAACTATCACATGCTACCAGAAACATAACATTTATTAATAGCACAGCATGGGATTTCATAGAGACAAATGCAAATATGTCCACATATTCTTTACCATTTTTTTTTTTCATTTCTAAATGAAGAATTAGGATTAATGGCAAATCAAAACATAAGCTTTAAATTACAATCTGGATTTCAGGCCTGAACAGACTGCTTAGATTGGGAAAATCCTTTCTTCCCTACTTTTTGCATTACATTCTTCCCCTCCACAGTGTACAAAGCCTGTACTGTATGCCTTGCAAAGGTCTTGGAAGACTGAGCAGTTCTTGGTTTTGGAACCAAGTGACATGTCAGAGGAATCTTAGTGTGTTATGAAAGAGGCTACAAGTGCAAGAAGAAGTGG
>NW_009616741.1:57953-66129 GCF_000690535.1 Cariama cristata
GGAAAGAGATTTTTCACTGCAGAGTTTCTGTCATACTACCACAGAGGGATATTGAGTTGGATACAAAAGTGTGATGATAATATTATAGTAGTCTTTGTCAAATAAAGAGAACACCAATTTGAAAAAAAGACATGATGAGAACGACATACTTGTAGCATTGAGTTATATGAAGCTGGTTACCAAACTCAGATAATGTCAGCATTCCAGCAGAAACACGATGTACTAAAAGCAGGCATTAGAAATAACAATAGGACAAATCTGATTTTGTTTTTTTCCCCTGTTAAAATGCCCTGAGAAAGAAGGTGAAATTAATGTCATTCATAAACCAAAAATTGCTTTTGGTTTTCTGTCCCTTTCTAAAGAGACTTTAGGAAGTTTCAAAGATTCCAATTGACAGAATCATTTTAATTTTATTAAACTTTTTTTTTTTTTTTTGTATGAATAGAAAGGTGTAAGAAATATTTAGAAAATTCTAAAAAATGTTTTCTCTTTGGAGGCTTAGAAAATACTATTGCATAAACTTTACTTTTTTTCCCCCTTATTGTATTAGGATGTTGTGATATATCAGTAATGCATAAAATAGCATACTGAAATCTCATAATATCAGCACAGTACGAGTAAATATTTAATCAAATTCGAACGCAGGAGTAATGGAGTCTTGATACTTATGGCAAGTCGTGGAATTGCTCAGAACTTACGGAAGCAACTCTTATAAGACAAGCAGCCATGCAGATAGCTATCCAAATTGGGTTGGAATGAAAAAAACAGAGAAAAGAAGACAGAATTAGGAACAAGATACTGAAGAACTCCAGGATGGAATTTAAGCATCTAATCTGATCCACAAAGGAGTTTAAGCTATCCAGAAACATACTTAAGCAGGCATTTTTGGGGAAATAAACATTATGAATATGATATGGTATTAACAGATTTTATGCACAATGTGGAAAACAGCTTTAAAATGAAACCTGAGCAAATGTCACAGGAACACTGTTTAGGTGTGCTGAGCAAGTCCTCTGTCAGTTTTGCCTCTTGGTAAAACTGTTTTGAGAGGTGGAAGATCTATTTGGCTGTCTGGGATACACTAGCATTTTCAGTTTAGATTAGGAGTGTACTTTTGAAGGCAATCTTTATCCTTCATATTTAGTGCACTTTGGTTCATGTCACAGAGCAGCCCTGGAACACAAAAACAGGATTCCTGTTTAAAAAAAAAAATAAAATAGGATGGTACCTAATATAATGCACTACAACTACCAATGGTCATTGAGTCTACAGGACCAGACTAGAACTACTTTGAGCCAAAAAAACCTGAAATGGGAATACTGTAGTTGTCAAGTTTCCAGCACAATTTTTTTTTCTGCCTACTAATTTACTCCTTTTGAACCATAGAGCTTGCTAATGAAGACAAAGCCTAGCTTTGTTATGATTCAGAAGGTAGGAGCTTAAATTTTTTATCTAGCTAAGGAGGCACATGGTACAAGAGGTTGGTTCAAAACACTTTCATGAAATAAACGCTTAAGAAAGTCAAATAGTACCACTACTTCTAAATTGTCAGTTTTGCAATATGATTGAAAAACATTTTGATGCTACTATTGTCTGAAAGTTCTAGAACCATAGTAGTAGCTTCCTTTAACAGTATTAAAACAATTCAAATATTGAATAATGTATTTTTTTCCCTAAGTGTAAAAAAATGAATATTCTGTAATGTTACATCTTTGCAGCCATGAAGAAGTGTACCATTAACTGGCGTTTTATATTGTGCTTTTTGTGCATTTAATAGTTAGTAGTTACAAAGATTTAGTTTGGCAATAATCACTACATATCCAGGCTTATGCTTCAAAAATATACATTAGAGCGCAACAAAAACATCACTTTAAAGTGTTCACTCACATACTGCTTCAAACCTGAGGTTCAAGCAAGACTCTGTGAAAAGGTATTTCTCATCTAAATTGTGGTAAAATTGACAACATATAAATAAACCAAGAAAATTCTTCTCTAAGCATTTAATCAAAACAAATGTCCATTTCTTCAGATAAAATTTAAATGATCAGAATTTAAACATGTTGATGCGTAAAGAAGTATGAATGAAATGAATGTGAAAGGAACCTTGGAATGGACTGCCTGAAGGATTATGGCGGGACCATTTAAAAATCAGTGCAAAAATTTACAGTTTTATGGGGGCTGAGTCTAATAGTTACAGTTGTATAGATCACCGTTGAGTAATGTAAAACCTCACTTATATAAACAAATTTATTTACCTATAAAATGCAGCAAAGAATCAAATAAATTCTACCGAATTGCAGTAATTGAGGTTTAAATGTATGTATCGTAGATGACAACATACTTTTTCTTTATTGAATTTTGACAATATTTCTTTTAACAAGAGGGAGAAGAAGGGGCTGATGATAAATGCAAAATACTGGTTTTGGCTCTGCTATTAATTTGCTATGCCATCTTGGTAGATCTTTTCATCTGCATTACCAGGATTCTAGTGAAAGCATGAGATGCACACAAAAAAGGCTGAGTGACAAGACACAGCTTTTCCTTTACCATATAATTTTGGCCAGTGTATGGACATGGGACCCTTCCTCCCCCCCACCGCCCCACCCCCCAGTAGTGCCCATACCAGGAACACTAAAATCCCTCTTGCCAGTTAAACACCATGTTGTGAAAGCAAAACAGAGCTCTAAGTCTATGTCTATTCATAAACCTTCCCCATTCACAGAAACCTTAGAGCCTGTTAGGTTATTTCCTGATCTGGGCTGTTGCTAGCTGGCTCCCAGCTATAGTCAGTCACACTGACTGTACAGCTTGGCTATCCTCACGTTTATTCTTCCTCATGAAAGTATTTCTGGCCTAGGCAAACCCAGCCCTTGATACAATCTCTCCACTTATCTAATGCCTGTTCTAAAAGATGAATCCATTGTCCTGGAATAGATGTGCATACTCATACTGTACATGTATTCGAGAGTAAAGGAGGGGTTGGATTAACCGCAAAGAGAAGGACAGAGAAAGAAATGTAGTTGCAATGGAATCACTGTTTAGAAGACCTCAATTTTTTTTACCTTGGGTAGCTTAATCACTGACATTAACCTCTGCAAAGAAGTAGAAGCAGACCCTCCTACTCTAATAAAAATAACGACAGTCTTGGCAATGGGTGGAGAAATAGCTTTTTTCCTTACTGCTACAAATTTACACAGAAGTATAAGGTTGCTAGGTAGAATAACCAGGTGCCGTGACTACTTAGAAAGACTTCACAAGTGAGTCACACTGGTTTCTCCAATTTGAAGTTTGCCCAGTGATTCTTAACACAATGTGACTGCAAACTGTGAACATTTTCTCGTGCCTGACTTTTCCAACTTCCTTTACAGTGTAAAAAACAGGTCTCCGATACAAAAGCCCCTTCTATTTTCCTCAAAAAAATCAAGTTTGTGCAGGAATTGTTTTGGGTGTCTTTCAGGTTACAGTGCAAACTTCCTGAATTTATCACCTGCAACTGAAATAAATACTTTACTATGTTTTTAATCTAGCCCAGACTCCACACAAACATAGGAAGGTAAAATTAAGATTTTTGTGCTTCACTTTCTTTCTCCCACTGATTTGTTTGGAGAAAATGGTAGTTTGTTGAATAGCTGAATTGGTCGTCATCTGAACACATACCTATTTTTCTTGAAGTCATGTGCCAAACACGGGAGGACAGGGTATAAATGTCTCATTATAATACTTTTGTTGTTGTTGTTCATATTCCTGTGCACATCATTCCATGTTACAGCATACACGCTCAAACCTTATATTCCAAAATTCCCCCTTATACCTCTTATTAATGTGGTGAGTCTCTTATCAGGTCTTAACTGATTAAGGACATCCAGTCTCATTCTACTTAGCTCGACTACCTTTCACATGAAGATGTTACATGCAAAGGTCAGGTGTTACAGTATTGCTTAGTTATTTAGCTATAGATCCTGCATTTGAATTTTGTCTCTTCAATCTGAGACTTCACAATATAATTTCAACCAGGACGTTCACCTAGCTAATTTCCATGTCACTTCCTAAATAATTTTTTGTGTATAGTATTTCTTTGTATTTTCGTTTGCAAGCAGGATTTGCTGACCTCTTCTGACTACTTATATGCTGATCCATAATAAGGGGTGGCCCTTTTCTAAAGGGGGACTTCTTATCTAAATTGAGCAATTTCAACTCCTGATCACAACATGGTAGCACTCCTACTTCTTCTGTGCTGACATTCACTGTGGTCCATAGGCAAGGGTGGAAAATAACAGCCTGAAGATTCCAGATTCTGCTTTCACTGACATGAATATGCCTTAAAGTCATCTGTAGAAAGGCAATTTTAATATATGATGCTCACATAATGTCACTAACATATGCTGTGCCAGCAGCAAATTGATTGTAGTGCAGCCTTTTCCATTTTTCTTTCATCCTGACATTACAGCTGACAATTTTTAAATGTTGAACACTGGAGCAGTTCTAGATAAATCATACAGATGCAGTCACAGGAAGCAACTATGACACATCGAACTCATCATGTCTGCAACAGCGAGCCATTCTATTCATATACAGATTAACGTCCAAGGACCAGTGTTAGCTCTACTTCACATATGCAATTTATCTGCATACATACAGTAAAAGTTTTGCTGCAGGGCAGCAGTCTGTGTTGCCAAGCATTGGGAAAAGCAACCTGTTCTCATAGAAACACGAGAAACTTCATCCTGCTTTATACAGGATCTTGGTAACTGCATTTGGTATATAACAATGAGCATCTACATGATGACTATCAGTTTTTCTTGAACGTAAGAGATTCTCCATGGGATTTGTCCCAGAAGTTGTCTGTATTCAGATATATCAATGGACTAAAGATGTAGTGTCGTACCTCTGTTGCCATGTTCATATTTGAATGGCGACAATAGTAGGTTGACCTGATTGTCACTGAATATTGTTTGTAAAGCATCAATCTTTTCTTGCAGAAATCTACAAACCCAACATTTATCTGTTAAAAACATGACGGACAAAAAACAATTCAGAAAGTTGGAGAGTTTCTCCAGGTTCTGGACTTTGCCAAAATTGCTGCTATACCTTCTGCACCCAGACACCAGCATTTGAAATCTTGTGAAAAGGTATTCATTTTTGGTTTTCCACTTCAGCTCCAAAAATTAGTTTTGAAATTATTATTATTTTCATTCAGGTCGAGTAATCCTTACTTTGAGGCTGTTTGGCTTCTCAGCCTCTGACCTGGCTTGAGCTGGTACCCAAAGCACAGCATCTGGGGGAGGGGGGGGGTTGCTATGCCCATGTGGGAGAGAGGGGAGCTTCTCCCGCTCCACTGCAGCATGGGCGTAACAGCATGCAGAGAATCCCAAGAAACGCAAGAGAAGGAGGGAAGTTAATACAAGTCCCTACTCTGGAAATAAAAAAATAAACAAATTCAATGGTGCACTAAGTTGACAAGTTGCACTGCTCCCGTTCCCTGTGGAGTACTTGCAGCCCATTCCTCGGATGCCTTCCAACAATGTGAAGGTTTTTACATCAGCCTGGCAAATGTACTTCCCCTTTCTAGCCAGTTGGCAGCCTATTTTATCTCTATCTGTAACATAGTTGAGCTGGAGTTATTCCATCCACCTGCACAGAAAAAGGGGAAGGGGAAAAAAAAAGAAGGTTCTCATTCAGTCTTTCAAGGGCAACTACATCCAGCTTTCTTAATAGCAAAACAGATGTCTGAGATGTAGAAGCGTGAGGGTGTTAAATGGTTTGTTACTTTGCAGCAATCTGATGTACTCGCTTGGCTGCTCAGCCTCTTCCTATGGCTGAAAGCAGTGAGAAAACTAAGGGTGGAGTTTTTCACTGTAGCTTTGAAATAAATCTCTCTTTCCCCTCCTCCTCCCCCTCCAACCACTTATCATCTTTGCATTTTATAGAAATAGTTGTCTAAATCCCAGAAATTCTTGGAAGCCATCAGTCTGTCCCTAATTGCTCGATTTCCTCCCTGATGCCGTCTTACTATAACTATAGTCTTTTGACATTAAATTTTGCAATTACTTCGCTTTCTTCTTATGGCAATAATAAATATTGGTCATATATTCTGAATAAAATTATAGTTTACTATTTTTAAATGATGCAGCTTCACCTATCTTACTGAAGTGCGGAACAAAAGGTATTTTCCTACAGCTAATGCAACCCTTCAGGCCAAAGGTTTTCTCTCATACATACCACTGAAATCTCATTAACGGGTAAAACTAGGACTGCCATGTCTTCTAATTCCCTGTTTCTCTCCATTAAAGGAGTTTTAGTGACTTTTATTTTACAAGAAAACTTCTCACATGACCTCTAGGAAAATAAGGAGTTAGTCAACATCTGAAAATTCAGTCTGTGGGATTACATTAATTTTGTTGAAGGTTGATATATTGATCAGGATTCATTCACTTGGAGAAGAAAATAATTTATGCAGACTTTTTATAAGCAGACAACTAGAACTAATGCTGAAAACCTCCTGAAAACAAACAAAACTGCTACTTCCTCAACCTCCTATTCTGTCCCCGGTCAAAGCACCAAGGAAATAAAACTATGTTGAAATGAGAAGGCTCAAGAAAAGAATCTCAGTCATGATATTTTTAGGAAACAAAATTAAAGCTACTTAGGAAATCATCAAATTTCTTAGCTCCAGTTAATAAGTAACTGCGGGTTCTTGGGACTGCTCTGTGTCTGACAGGTAGAATAAAGAAATGACCTGGAGATAAAACTGGAGTGAGAAGGTAGATTGTTCCCCATCACTTATGGAAGATGCCTGTTGGAGAAATGCCAAGTAATGCCAAGTAATCTCTGAATTAAGTAAAAAGCTATGCCATCACAGAGAAACTTTCACTGGGAAATCAATTTGCATATCGCTACAAAGGAAATGCTGCACATAAACACCAGCAAAAAAGCTGATTTTCCTTTTTTATTTTTAAATGTAAGTTCTTCAATGCTATTAAAATGTAAGCATTTAAAAAGTCAAATTTTAAACCAACCTTTCATTCAATGATTTGCATTACAGTGGCTTAATCTTTATCTTTATAATTTACACCCTCTTAGCAGTTCCTTTCATTGTGATTTCATCAAAAAGGGGAAATTTATGTGATAAGACTATTCGTATAATCACATTCAGCCTCAAATCTTGAAAATATGATTCACAGTCACTGAATTCCAGAGAAGATTGATTTAAACAAGTTACTTTGTGAATGAAATAGTGCTTATTCATACTCCTGGAGAGACAGAGAACTTCTGGTCTCTGGGACAGCCGCAGTCAACCTCCTTTAACCTGTATGAGAAATATGTTATGGAATGACATCTTGCAACCTTTCATGGCATTTGATTACTAGTGTGAGCAGAAAGAAAAGTTCAAAGAGACCATTTTCCTTCCTTTCTCCTTCCTGCCATCCTCACTTCACACTCACAAAAAAATGACTAATTAATCATGGCATAAGAGGTTGGTTTTACTGTATGTAATACAATATTCTCATTAATAAAAATACGTACTTTCAGGCATATCAATAACCATAACAAATTTTATTTGGAGAAAGCAAATACAATAATAAAAAGATCTTTCCAGTAAATTAGTTTTACAGATGCTTTGTTGGATGTTTCAATGGGATATTTTTCTTAATGACAATAGTACAGTACTTAAAAGAAGGCACTAAATACAAACAAGTTCACTTACAGCTGTTAAAATACCCAGATACCATTATGGACATACAGAAGTAGCCACTCTTTCTTCATCATTCATTTTGGCGGGCTGCTTTCGGGTTCTTTTCCTCTCCAGAGGTAGTGTAATGATGATATTTACATGATGATATTTACAAATGTCTATAAAGCAAAAAGCAGCTTTTGAATGCAGCTTTAGTTCTCAAAGTAATTATAGAAATGTTTCTGTGAAATCAGAGAATCGATTTGGTTGGAAGAGAGCTCTGGGATCATCGAGTCCAACCTTTGCCCTAACACTGCCATGTCAACCAGACCATGGCACTGAGTGCCATTTCCAGTCTTTTCTTAAACACATCCAGGGATGGGGACTCCACCACCTCCCCTGGGCAGCCCATTCCAATGCCTAAAGACAATTTCTTTGAAGAAATGCCCCTTCATTTCTAGCCTCAGCTTCCCCTGATGCCCTCTTGTCCTGTCACCAGTTGCC
>NW_009616742.1:0-1488 GCF_000690535.1 Cariama cristata
GAGAGTCAAGTGCCCGTATCTTCTCTGCGAGTCCCTGCTTCTGGGTTGTGTTCGTTTGCTTGCAACCCAAGGAAAGAGGAAGGAGATTCCCAGCAGCAGACCTCTTGTCTGTCACTTCCCAATCTTCTGTCCTCTCTTCAGCTCTTTAACAAAGTCACCGAAGCAGAGGTCACCCTGCAGAACAGCGGGAAGGTGGGATTCACCTACGTGGTGCTAAGCCCCAGCACAGCCACTGCCAACAGCCCTTTGCCTGGCGTGCCCCTGGTCGTGCCCAGCACGGTGAGTAGCACAAGTGATTAACCCTGGCCTTCTGTTAGGCTGCCCAGGAGAGGGTTATAGGAGGGGATAAAAAAAAAAAAAGAAGAAAAAAAATCACAAAAACCAAAAAACCAGGCAGGAGGGACAGGGCTGTAAGCAGTTGCTGCTGGGGGGAAGAGAAGGTCAACAAGCTCAGTCCTAATCGACTCCCTTAATGGCCTTGGTCGGCCAGCGGCTCTACTGTCATATAGCAAATGCGACGGGAGGCACGAGCGCTTCAGTAGCGCTTTGGTCCCCGACTGTTGAGCTCTCTGGTTGTGCTGACACTGGAGCCAGTTGGCACAGGCTCTTCTGAGGGTCACCTTGGCCAGGTTGTGTGATCAGACAGGACTTAGTCCTTGTCCCTGCCTGTGACAAACCCTGCCTGCCCACTGCCAGCACTAAGCAAGGACTTAAATATTCTCTTGCATGGGTATGAAGTTACTTTGCCAGAAATAGTAACGGCCCCTGTACGGGTCCCTTACTCCTCCGGCTTTGCTGCTCTGAGCAGATTTGTGGAGCAGTGAGGGGGCCAGGGAGGAGCGGGGCTGCAATAGCAAGGAGAGAAGTTTGCAGCATCCCACCATCCCAGCTTCTCACTCCTGCATGGGTGTCTTTGAGCGGAAGCAGAGTTCCCATCTTTGTCCCTTTTCGCAATGGGAAGAGGAAGCCAAATGGCTTTCACGTTTCTCCATGCCTGTCTCCCACAAAGGATGTGACACACTGATGCCCTCTTCCTGCGAGCTTCCGAAGACACGGCTTTGCTTGGACCCGCGCACTCAGTGGCTGTGACAGCATCGTCGGTGCTGGCAGCTTGGCAGGGCTCGCTTTCGCTGCAACTGTGTTGTGTGCTGGAGTAAGGGCTCAGGGGTCCAAGTAGTGCCCGCTCAAGCAGCTTCTCACCGCAGCATGAAGGGGAGCGGGGAGCCGAGGGTCTGGCCTAGCGTGCCAAGGGCGAGCCAAGGAAAGCTGTGGCTGTGTCCTGTCACCCAGAGCCATGTTGCTGCCTGCTTGCATTTGCTCTTGGCCTGGCTGGTGTGAGCCCACCCCAGGGCTCGGACAGCCCTTCTGGAAGCCCAGAGAGGAGACACCCTTTGCAGCAGCACCTTCTTCCCTAGATCTGATGCTAGTCTCTGCTCCTGTGTTTCCAGAGATGAATATTTGCAGGTCACTGTGCGCCTGGATAGGCTC
>NW_009616742.1:1793-2591 GCF_000690535.1 Cariama cristata
TGCATTGAGGAAACTCGAGCTTTTGGATACAAGAGAGCTAGAAGGTGATGTTGTCTGATGTTTTCTTATATATGAGAACTTGTCCTCTCAGCGTGTCTATTGTCTGAGCCATCCCTCCACCAAACTCTCTTTGGTGCATTCCCTCCCTCTTCTCCCATGCCTTGCAGGGTTACATTGGAGCTGGCAAGGAGCAAGTGCTGAAAGTCTATTACCTGCCAGGAGTGCCTGGAGTCTTCTGCAGGACTTTCCAGATCCAAGTGGGTCACCTGGAACCAGAAGAAATCTCCCTGAAAGGAGAGGGGACCTTTCCCAGGATCCACTTGGACCTGCCCAGGAGCATCAAAGGTGAGCACTGCCTGCCTGCTCCCCCGGGAAAGTTTGTTGGTTTTTTCTTCCCCCATGTCATATGCCCGTAGGGCAGCTCACACCCACCTCCACCAAACCTGGAGGTTTCAGAGCTGTCAGACCAACACTCAACCCTCTGGTTGCTTCCTAAGTCTCTAGCAGATGAGCCCATGTGGGCTTTGCCCCAGGAACTATGCTGCAGAGCTTGCCAGCGTATCCGTCAGAGACCTGGAAAAATGATGGCTAGACAGAAAAGCTGGGGAAAGCTGTAATACAGGCTGGCAGGGATTTGGGCAGGGTTGGATTTGCACCACAGTGCAGGGGATGAAATGCTCCTATGTGGGGAGGCAGGTGGGTGGGAGCGAATGTCAGTATTCAGAGAGGAGCAGCAGCATCCACTTTCCATAGATTACTCGAGGAGTTTGTTTCTGGGAGAGGCCAGCATCGGGGGAG
>NW_009616742.1:2971-3177 GCF_000690535.1 Cariama cristata
GTCTCTCCCAAAGATACACCAGCTTCCTGGCTACCCTAGGGAGAGATCCTGAAGGCTGTGCTCCAGTGGTTGAATTTATGGCACTTTGAAGGAGATGCAGGTCATTGCTGGGGTGTTCGTTGCTCACAACCCAAGCCCTGCCAGGGTTATGGAGCTTAATAGCAGCAGCCTTACTGAGCCGTGGGGCTGTGCTGTCAGTGTTCGTC
>NW_009616742.1:3666-3921 GCF_000690535.1 Cariama cristata
ACTCCCGTACCCCATCTCCAGGTGCCCCAAGGGTAACAACCAGGGGTGCACCCCTGTTCCGGAGAGCTCTGTGTGCTTGCAGAGCTGGGAATAGCTGGGGACGTCAGAACGGGTCTGATCCTGATACCTTTGATGTGCTCCCTGTGAGCAGCTGAGTGTCTGTGCTTCCACAGTGCCACCCTGAGCTTTGGGGGTGCTCAGCTCCCCACAGATGCTGGGATCTGTTCTTAGAGCTGAGGCGGTCCAATGCAGACC
>NW_009616742.1:3964-8261 GCF_000690535.1 Cariama cristata
CGACTCAAAGCTGGCATCTTTGTTCCAACTAACAGACCACACTAAGCAAAAAGAGCAGGGAATCGCACAGGTTGACAAACCCTTGACAAACTCTAAATCAGGTGACTTAGATGCTGGTGGGACTGCAGGGCTTACCTAGGTAACTTGGTCCTTCCCCTTGCTCCTTCATGATGAGGCACAGGCACGCTAGGCTCCTGTTCAGGAGGAAGATTCTCTGCCAAACAGATCATTTATGTGCTTTCCCGAGTGGGATTGCACTGGAAAAGGACCTTCCCGTGAATCTTGTAGGTGTTGATTACTGCATTTACTGGTGCTGCTTTGGGGACAGATCTGGTTGCACAGCGGTCAAGATTCCCTGTGCAAGCAAATCTTCTTACAAGGTCCTGAAGCAATTTCAGACTTGGGCTGGACACCAGGCTTAGCAGTTTCATTGAGACCAGTGGAGCTCCAGTGGACTTATCTGCAATGGCTTTTTGTAGCAGAGGAGCTGTGACCAGTGTCCATTTTAAACAAATTTATTTTAAGGTCCCATTGGTAGCTGATAAAACCTAGGACTTACACTCCCTGTGACTTATCGAAGTCTTACTAGCAGGTGGTCAGACCTTGGGTTTCATGGGCTTAAGATGAGTTTTTAAAGCAGTGAATAGAGAAATATCCACTTCATGTGCATCTTTCACCCACGTGGAAATGTAGCCAGGCTGTGGTTTAAGGACTGTCCTTACTCCTCCTTTCAGAGCTGAGCTGCCCGAGTACGTCCTGGACTTCGGCTACGTCATTCTCGGTAACATCCACACACACATCGTAAAGGTCACCAACACCGGCCAGTTCCCGGTGTCCTTCCACGCTAATGGACGCATCCTGTGTGACACAGGTAACCAGTGCTGGAGAGATTTCACGCGGGCTTGAAGGAGTGCTCTCTGCCAGATTAGCTTAAGCCACTGGACACGGGGAGGTTTTGGAGTGCCTGTTTGAATAGCTTTTTCCTCCTCAGTACCCCCTGCTCGGTGCTTTAGAGCCTGAATTGTCCTGGCCAGCAGTGCCCAGAGACCTGGCCTGCCTGTGAGTGCCCTAACCCTTCACTGCAGGGGCTGGACAGGGGCTGATCACCTTGGTCACCTCTCAGCATCTTCTGCTCTTGGCTACTGTGAGCATCGTTTGAGTTTCTTTGTGCACTCTGTGGGCTTGTGTTGCAAACAGATGGGACCTTTTCTGGTTTGGAAGTGCTTTGTTTAGAGCTCATAATGTCATAGCCCTTCTGTTCAGCCTTTATTGAGAAAACCGCCTGTGAGACCCTCTGGTATATCAAAACAGGCTTCCAAAACAGGCATTCGGGTAGGGCTGCAGTTCCATCAAATGGTGACTTGCTGTGTCTGAGGCATGGTCAGGTGTCTCCTGTAAACTGTTGTCCAGGGAACACCACAGCATGGGCACATCTTAGTTGGAAATTCTCGTTTGGAGAGGTCCGTGCATCCTTCCCTGAGATGCCTGATGAAGGAATTACTGGAACTCCTCAACTGATAAGTTTCATTTTTACCGTTGGATTCTGGCTGGGAAAACCCTTTCCCCTTGAGCAGTGTCAAGGGAGAAGGAGCAGCAGACTTCTCCAGAGATACAAAGGGGTCTTTCACAGAGCTGCCAGCCAGGAGACCCGTATGGCCTTAATATGCTTGTGACACGTTTCATGTTGCTTGTATATCTCAGCCGCTTTACTCTGATCTGTTCCAGGTTTCAGTGTGGAACTGGGTCGTGTGAAGCACCTGCCCTACTGCCAGACCAAGACATTCGAAGTGCGCTTCGACCCACAAAGTGCCAACCTGCCACTGGGAGAGGTGGACGTGCTCCTGCCCATCAAGGTACCATACCTTTTGGAGTAGGTGGCAGGTTGGGCACAGCAGCAGATGTCACCTGGGCTCTCAGCTGGATTCTCTGTCCTTCACCAGGTAGCAGGAGGCCCTACGTTTCACGTCCGTCTCCATGCCAACGTGGCTGTGCCATCCCTCTGCATCTCCAGGAACAGACTGGAGTTCTCTACTGTCCAGTGTGGGCAGTGCCAGGAAGAAACTGTCCAGTTCCACAATCCCCTCCAGATCCCCTGTAAATGGTTCATCACCATGAATGAGCCTGTTAAGAAGGTAAAGGACAGACAACGTATAACACGTAACTTCTTGGTTGGGTTTTCTTGGCCTCTCTTGCCTTTTCTGCCCCTATGGCTGCCTGAACACTTGGGCTACAGCTCCTCTGAGGAAGCTTTGGAGGGTACAGAGCAAGGCTGGTTCACCCGGACCTGTTCATTAGCTGATGCTTCACTTCTCTGCCATCTTCACCCATTCCTCCTCTTCTGAGGACAGTGCCTCCCCATCTGCCTGCCCTGCCTACACGTTTTCCCTCCAGTCCTAGGCTGTGGTGGCCACATATCGTTTGGATGCGGGTGCTCTCCGCACCGTGACAGTACATCTCGGAGCACTGCAGGAACCAAGGGTCTGTCCTCACAGACCGAGGAGACCTCACACGATTGATTTCTGTGCTCAGGCGGACAAACATTTGCCAGCGACCGTGCATCGGAAGCTGCTCCAGGAGTTGAAGGCCAAGCCCCACGTCTTTGAGGCACTGCCCTCGGATGGAACCCTTGCTCCAGGACAGCGATGCAACGTGCGAGTCAGGTTTTCACCGACGGAAGAGGTGAGATTGGCAGATGTCACCCACAGGAGGTCTGGCAGGGCGGTGTGGTATCGAGAGCCCAGCGCAGGGAACAGGAGACGAGGTTTACCTCCACATTGGAGCTTTCTGCAAGCCCCGTACCCACTGTGCCTCAGTTTCCCCTGTGACACACACTTCTGAGAGGCCCTTTGAAAATCCCCATGGGGAGCTTGCACAGAGAGCGTCAGGGCACTGTGGTGTGACTACCTCTCGGCACATGGGGGGAAATCTTATTTCCCCTTGTCTTCCCCCTTGCGCAGGCATATTTGCAGACTGCGATGCCCTGTTGTAGAGCAGCTGGCACACTTGCAGGGGTTAACCCTGGCAGAGCCAATCTAGGCCAATCCTGCTGCTGGTACCAGGAGACAAAACGACCACCAGACACTTTCCTGGGCACGGCAGGACAGTCACCGGTAGCGATATGCTCCCAGCAGTCCCTGTGGCTCTGGTCCAGCCTGCCTGCACGTTCCCATGCGGTCTGGGAGTCAGCTTAAATGATGGAGCATTCCCAAAGGTAGTTTACATGTGGCCACCGTGGCTTGGAAACTGGCAGTGTGTAACGGTATGGACACAAGTCCTTCCATGCCTGGGAACAGTCCCAGGGATCTTTTAATTGCTAGTAGAGATGTAACCATCTTGTATCTGGCTTTGACCAGAGCCAAACACTGAGCGGAGAAGGCAACCCTTATTTCTGAGCCAGTGAGAGCTCATCTGCCTCTTTGGTATAGCTGATGTTTGCCTGATGCAGCAGTGCCCGGAGGACCTTTCTCCTGAGCATTGCACTCCCTCGTGACTAGGTGAAAACATCTGAGAGACTATTTTAGATCCGTCTGATACCCAAATATCCAGTTACCCTTCACACCAGCATTCATCAGAGCCAGCATGCAGATGCTGTAGCCCCTGTTAGAAGTAAATATCTGTTTTCCATTCACCTTCCAGGTACTGATAACGCCCCTGACTTTGGGGCAAGGGTTGAATTTGAGGCCCTGTCACCTGGGACTTCATGGAGGAGCTTTCTGTGCTTGTCTCTCTTTTCAGAAGTCCTACAGAAGTGAGCTGAAGATTAACATTTGTCAGAGCAGTCAGCATCTCCAGCTGCAGGTCTCGGGACATGGTCTGGAGCCACAGCTGGAGTTCAGCCCCTCAACGCTCGAGCTGGGACAGTTCATGCCATCAAGACCGTTGCTGCCGTTCAGCCATGGGGCGGTGGGGACAGTGGTGGTGAAGAACCCATGCGAGTTCCCCATCGAGTTTTACTCGCTGGAATTTGACCAGCAGTACCTTGCTGAGGAGCAGGTGAGAGGGCAAGTCTGATCTCCGTGTGCATGCTCCTGTAGCTTCGCAGCACTCCAGCATTCCCAGGATTATGCCAGGGAGATGGAAGCAGTTCCCAGGGCAAAGCCCGGTGGCATTTCAGGGTTGGCCAGCTCTACTGGCAGGCTGTGGAGGGGTTTGGATCATCTGTGTTGCTGGGAGGAATGAATAAGGGAGAAGACAGGTTGGTTGGGGGGTCTCTTCATGTGATGAAGGTCAAGAAATGACCCGTATACGGTTTCTCTTCCCTACGCACACAGATCCTGCGGATGCTGGAGGACTATGA
>NW_009616742.1:8319-9046 GCF_000690535.1 Cariama cristata
TGCTGTAGTACTATCAGGACCAGAAGAGGCTGCAGGATGAGCAGGCAAAGTCCAAGCCTGGGGAACCAGCTGGCCAGGACAACGGTGAGGGTTTGGCAGTGGCTGTCCTGAGTGCAGACACAGCAGGGAGTCCAACTGGCAGACCCTGAGCTCTCCATGACCTCGTTCTCCATGGAAAGCCCATGCTTTTAGCAGCTGCCTCTTCCTCAGCTTGGCGGAGGAATTCCTGGTTGAAAGTCTGTGGCTTGTAACACGCATCCTCTGCCAGCCCTGAGTGCAGCCAAAGCAAGCTCATATCTGCCTGCCATGGACTGGGGACATAATCAGGATGTCCCCTTGTGTTCCTCAACTGCAAAGAGTAGGGTTGGATGAGTTCTTCAGCCAGTAGGACTAGGTCTAATATCACTAGCACTTTTATATTTGCTCCTTTCTAGCAGCAAAAGCACAGGCTCAAAATTCCTCTGAGGGAAGAGACAGCCTGGACAGGCTTCTTGGTGCCTTGGAAGTCTCCCTCCTTGGGAAATTTTCCATCTTTTGCATATGGCCGTGCAAAGTGGGGAATGGCAAAGAGCAGATTGCCTGGCCATGTTCAACCTCTACTTCCCTCCCTGTGTCCTTCCTCCTCAGCAGACTTTGAAGATGTCCAGTCTCTGTCAGATCAAGGAGGAAGGCACTCTGCTAGGATCATTCACATCACCTCATCCCATAGCTCCATCGTTCCCTCCTC
>NW_009616743.1:0-265 GCF_000690535.1 Cariama cristata
GGAAGGGGACAGGACCAGGCTCACTAGAGGTGAACCTAGGGGCGATATTCCTGTGTCAGGGGCAAAATTGTTAGCCCAGCTGAAATGCATCTACACCAATGCACACAGTATGGGCAACAAACAAGAAGAGCTGGAAGCCATTGTACAGCATGAAAGCTATGATGTTGCTATCATGGAAACATGGTGGGACGACTCTCATGACTGGAGTGCTGCAATGGATAGCTATAAGCTCTTTAGAAGAGATGGGCGAAGCAGGAGAGGGGGG
>NW_009616744.1:0-17191 GCF_000690535.1 Cariama cristata
ACCTGGGCACACTGCTGGCTTATGTTCAGATGGCTGTCGACCAACACCTCCAGGTCCATTTTTCTACTGGGCAGTTTTCCAGCCACTCTTCCCCAAGCCTGTAGTGTTGCCTGGGGTTTTATGACCCAAGTGCAGGACCCGGCACTTGGCCTTGTTGGACCTCATACAATTAGCCTCAGCCCATAGATCCAGCCTGGCCAAATCCGTCCGTAGAGCCTTCCTACCCTCAAGCAGATCAACACTCCCACCCAACTTGGTCTTGTCTGCAAACTTAATGAGGATGCACTTGATCCCCTCATCCAGATCATTAATAAAGATATTAAACAGAACTGGCTCCTATACTAAGCCCTTGGGAACACCACTTTTGTCTGACTGACAATTTTTATTTGGATTTAATTCCATTCACCATAACTCTTTGGGCCCAACCATCCAGACAGTTTTTCACCCAGGGAAGAATATGCTTATCAAAGCCATGAGTAGCCAGTTTCTCCTGAAGAATGCTGTGGGAAATGGTGTCAAAGGCTGTACTGAAGTCTAGGTAGACAACACCCACAGCCTTTCCCTCATCCATTAAGTGGGTCACCTTGTTATAGAAGGAGATAGGTAAATCAAGCAGGATCTTTTGTAAATCCATGCTGACTGGGCCTGATCACCTGGTTGTCCTGTATGTGCCACGTGACGGCACTCAAGATGATTTGCTCCATAACCTTCCCTGGCACCGAGGTCAGGCTGACAAGTCTGTAGCTCTATGGATTCTCCTTCCGGCCCTTCTTGTAGATGGGCATCACATTTGCTGGGACCTCCCTGGTTAGCCAGGACTGCTGACAAATGATGCAAAGTGGCTTGGTGAGCATTTCTGTCAGCTCCCTGAGTACCCTTGGGTGGTTCTCATCTGGCCCCGTAGACTCATGTGTGTCTAAGTGTTGTGTCAGGTCACTAACCATTTCCCCTTTATATTATAGGGTCTTCATTCTGCAAGCCATCCCTGTCTTCCAGTTCAGGGGCCTACGTACACAGAGAATGACTGGTCTTATCTGAAGGTCTCTTCCAGTCCTTTTTTCTACAGTTCTACGATCAGGAAAATATCTCAAAATATTACATAAACCATGAAACTCCTACTTTGAAATTTTCTGCACTATGAAATGTACAGTTATATCCATCTTTTCATATGTCATAAAACTGCAGATAATAGAAGTGTAAATACTGTGCGATGTTCAGCTATGGTTCTTTGCATCTGGGTCAACTAGTTTGATTTTTGTTTTTCTTGCCTGCCAGCAAGGAAGTTGGAACACCAGAATATTAGCAAAGAGACAAAGACAGAAAGAAAGACAGGAACCTGATAATGGGGAGTAACATGCACACAAAGGGGGGAAGCCCCAGAGAAATACATAGGAGTGGCAGAGAAGAGTTTTTTTGACAGAAATAGAGAGATTCATCAGCGAACCAGCTTTAGAAAGCAACCTGAATTAGAAAGACTCATGATACAACAAAAAGACATCATGACTTGTTGGAGGAGCTTGGATTGTATGAGAGTTCTAATGTAGGAAACTGCTTTTAAGAGCTGTCTATAAAATATTGGCTTTGTTTAGAGCTGTACATTAGATGATTTAGAATCCTGCATAAAATCTGCCGTTATGATAGATGGTATGTACAGATACAAAAACAGGTAACTACTTGCATGGTAGCATGCTACTAAGTGCGGTGCTTGCAAGGTGGTGATGAACTCTAAATTCATACCTTATCCTATCTCATCTTGGAGTATTTATGTAGCCACATTCCTCATTCACATGTAGATGCAAAATACAATCCTCGAAGTTTTTGTGGCTGGAAAAGTGTTACTAAAGCTTCTGGGACACGCTGGAAATCTACACAGACCCTGGAAATCTTCAATAAAACAGGCTGAAGATTCAATTTGTCTGAACAAAAATGAAAGATTATCACAAGGCAAGAGTTAAACACTTCAGCTCTCTAAATAAAACACAGATAGACAGGTACTGAATGCTGAGGTTCACAAAAGACTAAATGCTAATTAGGGGCCCTTGCTAGCAGCTAACAGAATGCACCTAAGAGAGATGTATGGCTTAAATCTTTGTAAATGTGTAAATCTTATCTGGCAGATAGCACCAGCTTTGTTTAAGATTGATAATGAGGTATAATCTGCAGGAGATAAGCAACTAATCATCTCATTCAAAAACAGAAATGAGGAATCAGTTCTTTCCAGAAATGAGGAAGGAAGGAGAATTGAAGAAACAAATGTCACAGGTAAGAGAAATCAGAGACCTAGGTTCAGTTCTCACAGCTGCCTGAAAGGGCTCGAAATTTCATCAGCCTGTTCCTAATCTCACTCCTTGCTGCTGGAATCTACAGAAACGTTGACTCTCCTGATGGACTAGTGGATAGTTACTTTACAGGCAAAACAGATCACCTTCCATGGAAAAGATAATTAATCTGTCCTTTAGAATGTTCTAAAATATATGATCTAATTTCAGATCTATTATCTTAAAAAGAAATTATGCTTCTTGCATTCTTTTGATGAAGTTGAGCATGTTCTTAGCAAGTTTTCTTCGCAACTCTATGTGTGAGACGAAATGTTTATTTTATGACTGACAACAAGTATCACCATGCAGTTGGACAGGAGTGATCGTGCACCAGCATGGAGACAGGAGTTTATATGAAGAATATAACAATATAACAATACATGGCCCTTAAATGCAAGGTTAGTGTGTGCTTGTGGAACTCCTTCCCCCAGGGGAGAAAGAGATCGGAGAGCAACAATGATGTGGTTAACCAAGACATGCTTAATTTAGGTATATAAACTAGGACAGGTTAGTCACCGTAGGTTTCTTTACTTATAACAGAAAGAGACTGGTATGTCTATAGGGTTATTCCAATCTTAGTCTGCCTTTCTGCATTAAGAAAGTAATTGATGATTATGCTTCTAACTTGGGTACCTCAAATAAATACAAAAGATTGTGTGGAGTGAATCTATGCTACAAGTTTTCTATCAAATTTTCAGTGCTCTGGACAATTTAAATTATTATTTACATCAACATAGCTTTGAGGCAAGCCACTTCCACAAGGTTGCCATTTCTGTGATTCCAGAAAGCATAACATTATCCTAGTGATAAATGGGCATATCATTCACTGCCTTCCCCCTCCTGGGTGGGCTTTCTGAAACACAAGAATATTTTTGGCAATGTGATAAAACACAGTTTTTTGTAGGTACCTGTCTGCAGCAGTTACCAAGTATAGCTAGACTGATTGTATGGAAGATTAGAACACAGGGTTGCAGTGCTTCAGACAGTGCACGAACTAGAAAATATTTTCATATCAGCATTGTAAGGTGTGAGTCCTGGTGGTAAACTGGGAGCCGTTGTGGTTAGCTTGCCACATCTCACAGAATTATAGAATTATTATGCAGGTTGGAAGAGACCTTCAGATGTCATCTAGTCCAAGCCCCGAATCAAAATAGGCCTAATTAGATCAGGTTTCTCATGATCATGTCAAGTCATATTCAATGATGTCCTTGAAGATCAGTCATCTTTCCTGGGTCCCTTTGCATTCTAGGGCAGTTTCCCCCAGGACCCCGCGAAGCAGGTTCCTAAACAAGAAAACAATTTGCTCTTCTCAAGCCCAGGGTGGTAATTGTGCTGTTCATCTTGTTCCTTCTACTCTGGATCTTAAACTCCACAGTCTCATTGTTACTGCAGATAAGGCAGTCCTTGACTGACAGCAACCATCATCCAGATGTTCTTTGCTGTTTGTGAGTAGACTATCCTCCCCTATCCATCACCTGCAACACAAAATTCTCTTCAGTACATTCCAGAAATCTTTTTGTTTCTTCTGCCTTTTCTTCTTCATCAGGAGGTATGTAGACACCTATTGCAACATCATCTGTACTGATCGGTCCTATAACCCCGGTGCCCACCAGCATTCCGGTGCTTCACTTCCTGCTCTAGGGCAAAGCATTTAAGTGTCCCCTTCACATAGCGCACAGCCGTTCCTCCTTGCCTTCCTATCCTACCTCTCCTGAAAAGCCTGGATATCCAGTGCAACATTCCAACCAGGAAAGCTATCTCACCATGTTTCCATAACAAAGTCAGAGCTCTGTAACCATTCATGGAATTCTAATTCCTCTTGCTTGTTCCCCATGCTACACACATTTGTGTATAGGCTCTTGAGAGGAACCCCAAATCAAGCTGTTTTGACAAGGAAGGTCGTAGACTCTCTCTCATGCTCTCCCGGGGATGTATCTTCTCTATCCCTTATGTCCTTGCTTCTCTTCAGGATATGGCAATCTTACTCCAGGATACCTAATTTAAAGCCTGCCTCACAAGGGTAACAAGTCTGTTTGCAAAGACACTGTTGCTCCACTTCGTCACATGCATCATATCCCTGCTCAGTAGCTGTCACTCCTTGAGAAGTGTCCTATAATCATAGAAGCCCACAACACCAGCCAGGTATTGATTTGTTGAATGAGTCCACCTCTCCTTAAGGTTTGCCCCCTTGCTGGAAGGCCTGAGGAGACACCACCTAGACTCCTTCTACCCTCATGTCATGAAGTTAGGAGTCACTCTTAACATGGTCTGGGTTACCCCTAGCAATATTGCTGGTGTCCATGCAGAAGAGAAGCAAGGGCTAACAGTCTGACAGCCTGACAAACCTCGGTAGCCTCACTGCAACATCCCAGTTCCCGGATGCCAGTGAACAACAAACCTGCGACACCAGGCTGGGTCAGCAGGCTGCTGTCACAGTTCCCTGTCAAGAAACAGGGTCTCCTAAAATTATCATTCACGTTTTCCACTTTGTGTGGATATTAGTCTCATCGGCTGGCCCTGACAGGTCTTGCTTGTTCTCCCCAGTGCCTGACACTGAGCCTATCCCCCAGCGGTGGGTTTGAAGGTGGATCAGGAACATCCCTTCTACTGCCAGGACTCATCAGCACAGCCTTCCTCGTTGTGGCAGCTGCCCTCTACTGCCCTTGTGATCAAGGCCTCCAGTTTCCCTCCTCCCTTGCTTTGTGCGGCTCAGATTCCTGGAGATTTTCCTTAAAGACCATCTCAATCTCCCCTTCATTTTCCATGCTGTTCCACGCCCTTCTTGCCTCTCCCTGTGACCCAGGGCTTTGACAGGAGCAGCTCCTGCAGGACACACCCAGCCTGGTCCACAGCCCTGGGCCTGAGCAGCCCCGGTTGGTGCCATCACAGCCGCACCATGTCCGAGCAGCTCTGCACAGCCCCGTGCAGATGAGCCATCCCACTGCAGCACTGACTGCTGCAAGGCCTGCAGGGCCCTGGTTGCAGACCTACCTGTCTGTCTCTCCCTGGTGAGGACAGCAGACACGGTGTCTGTGCTGGCAGCTGCCCGGAGTTGCACACTAAGAGCTGCAGCCCCAGCGGTGCCCGGTACCCTGCACTGCTCACTCCAGAGCTACCTCAGAGCAAATGGTTGCTGTGGGGTGGCCCCTCCTGGCCTTCCAGACCTCCTGCTGAGAGGTGCCCTGAGGAGATAAAGGCATCTGCAATGTATTTTCTTTGGACAGGAGTGGACACAGACATTACCCGTTACCATAGCAGCTCAGTATTACGCATTCACCCCGTTTATTTCTTCTAACAAAATGCAGCTGGCATTGGCTTGAGGCTCATGAACCGGGGCCCTAGGAGAGCTGGGCTTGTTCCAGTGACGTGATATAACCTGCTGCTGGCTATGGCTTCCATGGCAGAGCTGGGAGAGGACTGTTTCTGAGGAATGACAATATTCTGAGTTGGCCCCAAATAATCTGACTAGTGCTGAACTTACCTTTATGCTTGTACACTATGCGGGGAATTTTACTCATCCTTTTTCATTTTGTCTGTGCAATTCACTGCAGGAAACAAATGCCTGATACCCTGCAAGAGGTGACAGTATGTACCAGCCACTAAACTGAAAGAAAATGTATTATGTGTGAGCAAATGTTTGCACTCCGAGGTTTAAAGCATTTCCTATTGCTAGGGAAACCATCATGCTTTCCTTTGCATATTTAGAGCAACTGGCTCAGCCAGATCTTGAAATCAGTGGAGATCATATTGTGCTAGGAAAAGAAGAAACTTTGACCAGGACAAGCTTGAGAAGTGGGCCTGTGTGAATCGCATGACCTTCAACATGGTCAAGTGCAAGGTCCTGCACCTGGATCAGGGCAACCACAGATATCAATACAGGCTGGGGGATGATGTGATCGAGAACAGCCCCGTGGAGAAGGACTTGGTGGTACTGGTAGAGGAAAAGCTGGACATGAGTCAGCAATGTGCGATTTCAGCCCACAAAGACAACTGTATCCTGGGCTGCATTAAAAGAAGTGTGACTAGCAGATCAAGAGAGGTAATTCTCCCCCTCTACTCCCCTCTCATGAGATACGCCCCATGCAGTACTGCCTTCAGCTCTGGAACCCCCAACACAAGAAGGACATGGACCTGTTTGAGTGAGTCCAGAGGAGGGTCATGAAGATGATCAGAGGACTGGAGCACCTCTCCTATGAGGAAAGGCTGAGAGAGATGGGGTTGTTCAGCCAGGAGAAAAGAAGGCTCTGGGGAGACCTTATAGCAGCCTTCCAGTACTTAAAGGGAGCTTGTTAGAAAAATGGGCACAGACTTTTTAGCAAGGTCTGTTGCGACAGAACAAGGGGTAATGATTTTCAACTAAAGGAAGGTAGATTTAGACTAGCTATAAGAAAGAAATTTTTCATAATGAGGGTGGTGAAACACTGGAACATGTTGCCCAGAAAGGTAGATGCCTCATCCCTGGAAACATTCAAGGTCAGGTTGGATGGGGCTCTGAGCACCCTGATCTAGTTGAAGATGTCCCTGTTCATTGCAGGGGGGTTGGACTAGATCACCCTTAAAAGTCCCTTTGAACTCAAAACATTCTATGATTCTATGAAAGCTAATAATAAAAAAGAGGAAGCTAATGATAAAGGCCCCTTAAAAAGATAAGGAAACAAATTAGTGAGTGAGTGAGATAGACAAGAAGACTCTGTCAAAGAAAGATAAAATACCATAAAACTAATTTCAAATTTCGTGTATATGTCTACGAGTTCCCTGTTCTCTAACTCTATTGTCGACAAACTTTGTTCACCTAAATAGAGTCTAAAGTCTCAACTGATGTAATTTAGTACAGCTTCGAATATTGTAATGGACATTATGATTCTTAGAACTATGGAACACTTGACCCACCTAGACCTTTCCTTTGAGCCACTGTACTATCACAGGTACATTTAGATACCACATCTGGTCTGGGATGGAGTTGTCCTGTAGATGGGACTTTAGTTAATACAAGTGGTACAGTAGCATTAGTATACAGAAATCTGGACAGGAGGTACTGGAGCTGTTCTTTTCACCATTATGACGCGCGGAAACGAACTCTACAACTCACGGAGAGTTATAAAGCAGGCATGTTTACTACGGTGCCGGGTGCAAGGGGGATCGTTCCTCCAAACTTGCACACCGAGTAAAATAAAGATACATATTATATACCATGAAACATTTACACAATCATAGTTCACTACATATTCATTGTTATTCACACTTAAGATTGGTTATAAGTTTCTCGCTTCTAATGTAAATTAGTACACATCCTCAGTAAGCACTAATGAAGCCTCTATATTAACTACGCATGCTCCCCAAGCGGGGTTTTGCCCTCTTTCGGGGGGGCCATTTGAGTTGGAGGTCGCGATCTCCCACTACAATTACCTCTGTACTGCTTTCAGCTACTTTATTGTTTATGTCTGTGGGTTGTAACGTGTTATCAGCTTCGCTCCCTTCATGTCTAGGACTCCCTCTCTCAGAGGCCTCTCTCCACATTCTTGCCTACTGACTTAGATAACAGTGTCCCTTCTTCTGTCGTTTGTTCTTTTTCTTGATGCTTCCCAACCTTGAGATGCCAGGCTAAACAATGTGCCTGCTTTTCTGTTAATTTAGCTAAATTCTTTAACCCTTTGGTATCAATTAGGAGTTCATATATAGGTAGGAAATGTAATCAACTCAAATAGTATTTGTTAAGGAAGGTGCTGCTTCCCTTTTAACACTGGATGCAGAAAATAAGGTAAAACGATTATTAAAAAACCAAGATTTCTACGCACCAACTTTCCTAGAGACAAATTACATACATTTTCTCCCAGTTATATGAAACTTTGGATTTTGGACTTACCTGATTACAAAACCCCTGCCTTTGTAAGGGGACAGTCTCTAAAGGCAGTCAGATGCTATATTCCCCTTTCCAGACTTCTTATCCTTGCTGATCAAAAACCCGCTTGAGCTATACAGGAATGCAGAATTGAGAAATCATAATGCCTTTTTTCTTTCTCATTGTCACTGAAGTGTTATAGGTAAGTATTTGTCAGGATTCACTTCTTCTTTGCTGTTTTCACCTGGAAAGGCTGATATGATATATTCATACACAACCTTTCATCAGTTAATTAAACTGAATGTGTACCATTTATCTGTATGATAGTGCAGACTTGCTCCAGATGCACTGAGAGGGTCTCATACAAGGTATTGGTGCATCTTGCTGGAAGAGAAGCTACAAAACTCTACTGCACACCTAGGTATTAATGAGAAAGGAACATATTAGGTTGCTCTGATGCATTTTGGCTGAGAATAAAGAGCAGCATTCTCTTCTGATTCAGTGCACATAGTACAGGAGATGGATAATGCCGTAGGAAATATCAATTTGCATGCAGTAAACTGGAAAAACATACAGATTTACAATTCCTACAAGATCATTCAAACATATGTACTTCAGATGTGCTTTTTTTCTTCCTATGTGTGCATGCATACACACACACACACTCACAGTTGTAGTATGTAGGTACATAAGCACTTCATTAATAAATACTACAACATCATATTACTGTTATCAGAAGTCAACAATAAGATGAGTACAGGTTTCCAGCCTTCTGGAAGGAATAATGCTTTCCTTGTCTGTGGAGAATGTTGAGTGCAACATTCAAGATAACAGATCCTAAGAAATAAAGGCAAGATCCCGCAATGCCTTTAATGTTCCACTTAACGAAACAAAAATTATCTGTGTGTATATACTAAATTCAGTAAGTGTAGGCAAAATCAGAATTTGTACTCTGTTGAAGTATGATTTTGCTTTCTTTTGATGTCCTTTGCAACCCTACATCAGTTCAGCCAATGGAAACTCTCCCTCATCTTAGTTTGACACCTGAATGGAATTAGAAAGTAGAAAATTCCTGGAAGGACAAAAAATAACTATTATATTCTCAGGTGCTTCAACAGATAGTTAGTTATCAGTGTGAGCTTTGGTGCACAGGAAAGCTCCTGCTGCTTTTTGAACCTGCTGCTGATAGCACTCTAACTCACTTTGTCCTCTTGATATGTCTCCCTAGGAATTTCCTACAGTAGCCATGAATGCTGCTACTATCTGCTCACCTCTGCAAGTGTTTTTATAAGTACAAAAGGGACACTTCCCTTCCTCATCTTCCATAAAGTAAGAAGCTGACCGTCACAGTTTTCTAGTAGTGAACAGAAGGATGTGAGGAACCAAGGCATCCATAGAAAAGAAAGTGGATTTGCTGAAAGCTTCTGAAGAATCTTTTACCCTGATTATCCCTGCTAAAGCAGAGCAATTTTTTTTGGTGTTCATATAAGCCCTAAGAATAAAGTGAGAAAGCAGCAACCAAACTTTTTCTCATTTATCTGTGATGAGATCGTTCAAAAATAGTGTGACAACATCATCAATTATTATTTGTATTTCACTTAACTCCTGACATGGGACCAGAGCCCTATTCTAAAAACATGGAATATAACAAGTCTTTCTAAAGGATATAATCTATCTAAAGTGCTAACAGCCTAAAGCATGAGGGAGGAAAACAGACACAAAGGTATGTTAAATGTCTTTCCTAAGACTACAGAGTTATTATAGCAGTCCAAAGGCAAGTTCATATCAATTCTAAAAATAGGATGAGAAATAGAAGATTTGGAGAGGATCAGGAATTTACATCTGAGCGGGAGAAAGTGAGGAAAGCAGTATAAGAACAACTCCAACCAGCCTTTGTCTCTCCATTCCCCTCCTGTGCAACCACATGAAGAATGTAGCATTTATTATGACCCAAAGAAAAGGAGTGGAAGGACAGGAGATGAATGGGGCCAATGTTTGCCTGCAGTTCATAGTCTGCATATTGTGGCTGTCAGCTATGTAAGGTTCTCCTCCTTCTGACTACCCCTTCTCTGTATACAGTGATAGGCCAAGTTAATTTACATGGAATAAGTTGCTGTGGATGCACTTGAAGAAGCTCAGGTTTGCTGAATAGACCTCAGTGTCCTCAGTTAATGCATGTAAAGATGTTGGAACAGCGAGGTAAAGGCACATGGACTGTAGGAGGTTTAGGGATCACTGGCTATGGATACAGGGACCTGATTGGGAAAATGAACAGGAAACAATGAGGGTACAGTGTCTATCAGCAGCTACAGCTGGAGTGTAAAGATCTTGGAGTGTAAGAATTTGAAGTGCAGGTGTTGGAAGAGAAGGGGACAAATCAGCCAAGAATATTGTTATACTCAAGGTAGCTGGAATCTGGATTGCAGGGACTTGGGAATGAAAGGGAGTTGTGATCTGTTTGTGCTTGAGGTGGAGGGACAGTTGGGAAGGAGCGTGTGTCTATAGGGAAACTAAATTATCACAGTTGTCAGTTGTGTCCGCAGAGAGTTTTTTAGGACTTGGATCTCTCATTTTCTCTCATTATGATCAGGACTGAAAACACCCTCTAGCTAGTTTAACATAAAGTTGAGGGGCTACTAAATCAGGCCAGACTGAGCAAGAAGACACTCTGTAATTACCTATCTCCCAAAAGAGAATTTCAAATATTAATCTGTGTACTTAAACCCTTACTAATTTTGAAAGATGATGATGACTGTGAGATACGTTATCATATATGTGTTTGCATCACCTGAATTAAAAAAGATATGTTTTAATAGTTGCTTACTGATACGGCACAAATCACACCCTAAATGTATGGATACTTCCGTTCTTTACACTGAAATGCAAAGAAGTACCCAGAAGCAAATCTTCCAAATGGTATGTGACTGAATAAAGAGCTAAACAAAACCTCATACACAACCAGGCCAGCCCCTGTGGAATATTTGACTAAACATTGTTAACACACAGGAAGAATCCTTGACAGAATATTAAGGTATTTTCTGTGACAGTCATACAACTTCATGACAATCAGAAATGCTGCTTGGCTTGATTTTTCACAGATCCAATGAGATTTTTCACCTTATCCTAAAATGACACTTAGGATAATTGCAATAAATTTGGCTAAACACTGTTAACACACAGGAGGAATCCTTGACAGAATATTAAGGTATTTTCTGTGACAGTCACACAATTTCATGACAATCAGAAATGCTGCTTGGCTTGATTTTTCACAGATCTAATGAGATTTTTCACCTTACCCTAAAATGACACTTAGGATAATTGCAATAAGGCTGTTGCTATATGCAGAACTGACTGATTAATCCTTTGGCATGTTAGGGGAGACACCAGAGAAGCAGCTGCAGGTAGTCTCTTTGCATGCATTTATACAGCCTTATAAACACGTTGATGATAGGTTTAGATGTCTCATTGATATAGGGATCATTCAATACAAACTCAAAAAAAGCATTACTAATAACCAACTTTTGTTATGACATACTGTGATAAACAGAGAGGCATGTAACCTACATTTTGTGCTACTTTGACCTTGCGTCATCTCTTCATGGCTTATATGTTTTAAACCAACGGTAAATGTTTTAGTCCATAGACTATGAAGCTGTCAAAAAGGTAACACATAAATACTGGGGTTTGGTTTTTGCTTTCACTTGATCAACTGTAAAAAAACTAGACCTCATGTTAACCAGCATAGTGGTATATGTTATTCTCTAATAAGATAAAAAAAGTCCATACAAGTGTGAATGTCCTTTGAGCACAACATAATGTAGTTACATTCATTTTCTTTCATCGTACCCTCAAGTGTAATCATACAGTGATATGTTTGTTCTTTATTTATATTAGAGCTATTTGGTACAAATTTGTGTGCTTACAAGTGCAACATTCATAAGCGAGTGACATTCTCTCTCTTTTTTAACATGGATTCCTAATTTAAAGGGTGAAATTGCAAATGTCCCCTGGTGAATAGAACAACATTAATGAAATATGTTGGGAATCATGTACAAATAACAGTGACTCCAGGGCTACATGCACACACACAGCATGGCCCAGATTCATTCTACTTAACTGCTTTAATGTACCTGACTAAATTAAGAGCACGATTGCTGTAGGCTGTCTGCAGTGTTAAAGGAGAGAAATGAGCAGTTTAAGATGACAATTTACCGAGTATGAGATCTGAATCATGCTCTGAATGTGCCTCTCTCTCCCCATTGAACAGAACCTGGGGCAACTAGGTGTCTAATTTAGGACTAGGTGTTTAATGTTGAGATGTTAGGTATGTTACATATTTTATGGTGGGAAGACCTTGGGCCAAGGTTATTGAATGCTATTTAGATAGGATGTAAGAAACAGCCTTCTGTTAGAAACACACAGTCACACCTCTGGAACTTAACAGCAAGAGTCTAAGTTAACTGGAAGAGAAAATAAACCAGGTGGGAACCAATAGCTATACACAATTTAAAAATACATGGCTGATGTCCCCTGAAGGATATATAAAACTGTATTATATCATATCTTCTATGTGTTAGGAAAAAAACAGAGATACGACAAGTAACGTAATTTGGAATTTCAAATATATACATACCTTTGTGTATCCTGCTTTGAAGATAAGGAGATTTTTCCGGATAGCTTCCCTGTGATACACCTCTTACTGTATAAGAGTCATCCCCTGAACAATTCTACTTTTATGTTATTGCAAGGATCCTAAAGCAAGCATTTGAATATTGTAGGAATTTGAAGAATTAGCTTTGTATCTATGGCACACGGCACAGCATATTTTATCTACCAATTGGTGGGTGTTGTTCATCTGGTTGCCCATGTATGAGCTGCCCATCTTCAGTGATCTTATTCATCACATAACTGGAAATAAGGGCATTTAAAGCAATTATGTCAGGGAAGAATTTGCAGCGAAAGAAAATAAAGTATGACCCATTGCTACAAGGCAGTAATCCAAACTGCACGTGATGATAAACTTGGACCCAAATCAGTTTCCTATTTGACAGAATAGTGCCAAAATATTTTTTTTTGACAGGAAGTGATATTGAGACTATTCTTTGAAGACATGGGCAGTTAGATTCACCTATGTGATTGCATTGTTAGTTGTATAAAGGAATTTTTGCTTCATTCCATATTACATTAGGAGGTCTTCTATCCATTGTTTCCTTTTTTTATGGCGGTATGATATAAAATATGTCTGGAATTTTTTCCAACAAATGCTATTAATTTACTTCTTCTGGATGTCATTGGTATTTTTATGGATCTTGAGCTCACCTTCAGATGTTTGTTAACTTGCCAGTGGCTTTATTGGCAGTTACACAAGGAACAGGAATGCTATGATTCAGCTGGTGCCAACTTTTCATGATTTCCTGGATGCTTAGGGGGCAATGGGTCCTGCTTCTCTGGGAAAAATGCCAAAATGATAAAACTTCAGTTTTATGCATGTGGGAGAAGGAGAATGGGAGTAGCCCATGCACAAACAAACATATGCACATAAATATACATATTCTTTGGCAGAACAGATACACAAAGAGGATTTTTCCACTGCAGCCCTTTTCATGCAATGTGTTTTATAACTGTAAAAATTTCTGTTCATGAATGCATATACACTCTCACTGATACAAGCTCTGCCTATAAAGCAGCCTGAGATATGTATAGATTCTTCATCTTCTCCAAAGGCTTCCTTGCAATTAAGACCTCTCATAAATATCTTTTATTTTTTAAAATTTTGAGGAATATCCTGTGTCATGCTTCCAATATCCTTGATTTAGCACCTGTCTTTGAAAGGCTTATGTCACAACATAACAATCCTCTGTCCAGATAGGACTAATCTCTTCACATGTCTCAAGAATATCTTGCACTTTGACCAGGAGGTGGCAACAATATAAATTCTTTTAGGAAGAGGACACAGGTAAGGCGGAAGGTGGTGATTCTTGACTTTTTGTGTTACACACAGGCAGAAGCAGAAAGTATACAAACTCTTAGATCAGTAACCCTAGTCTGTGCTCTGTTGCCCCAGGAAATACTCCTGGATGTGATCACAGTTGGTAGTGTCTACACTGAATGACACTCTACGTATAGAACTCCACTCTACATTTACCGTACTACCCAAACCCCCAATAGACTCCAAAGAAGCATTGAATTCTATTTAAAAAAAACCAAACAAACAAAACAAAAAAAAACAAAACCAAAACCAAAAACAAACACCCAAAAAAACCCCAGTGCTATAGACATCATCCTGCAGAGTTTTTGGAATACCTTTTTTCTGTTTGAGTGGGTTCCTCACAATTTTTGCAACCAGCTGAATCTTACCAAGAGTCAATTCATTACTCTGATTTTACCTGTCACCAGTACATAGTTCACACTGCCAAATTGTCCTGTGACTTTTTCTCATCAAAGATCAAGCAACTGGTGCAAAGCATTTTGGAAATAGCAGAACATGGCCCTTGCTGATGGGTGTCTTAGAGAAGATTAAAAAGATCATAAAGCTTACAGATTATGCAACTGGTCGTTATTGACCCAGGTTGTCAGAGCTAGCAATGCTGCCATGGCATCTGGGCTGGAGCAGTAGTAAGATACTTGATGATAGAAATCTTGAATCTAGGAAGTAGTTACTATCACCTGCTTCCTGAGGACAAAGACAATCCTCTGAAGACATCATTTTTGCAAATGCAAGAAGATACATAATCTTTATGGGCCCCTAATTATGACCATGATCCTGTATTCTTTGCCAAAAATAATTAGGAGGCTTTAACAGGCACAGATTAGTATTTCAATTCTGGTTCAAATATATATATATGTCTTTCTAACATTTTTATAACTATAGTACTTGGAACAGTAATGATAGAAACCCTTTCATTTCTCTCCTCATCCTAAGGAGTTGTGCATATTGGCTCTATGTTAACTCCTACTGAGGCAAGTGGAGTAGCTTTTCTTTATTAAAAAAGAGACAATCTTCACTGAAAAATGACATATTTTGAAAAGCACCAGAAAGAATTTTAAAGCCTCTCCCTGACACATGGTACCTCTCATCATTTTTTCTAGGGCAGAAGAATTTGCTTTCAAAAGTTTTCCATGCAGCTTAATTATTTTTTTGAGACAAATAAGCATGATATGCAGCAAAATGACAAAATGTAAATTACACATGACAGTTTAGTATCTGTTCTGCAAAATATCTGAGTGCTACCCACAGCAAAGTATCTGAAGACAAAGATGTGCAAAAAATCTTCAATGTGGTTTCATTAGGTACTGAATGATGAGCTATTCATGGGTACATTGTAGTGCAGCATGCTTTGGGTAAATCTTGAAGTTCTTAATCATTAGTCCTCCAGGTTCTTAGTGCCAGTCATGAAAAAACACCATTGATGTGGACAATGCTGTTGCCAACAAAACATTTCACATTCCTGAATTAAATGTGTATTTTGGGCATAAGTATTATGCAAATAGAATCATAGAATCATTATAGTTGGAAGAGACCCCAAAGATCATCAAGTCCAACTATCTACTCAATGCCACCATGCCCACTAAACCCGCTAAAACTTGTCTTGAAGAGCCACATCTAAACGTTTTTTGAACACGTGCAGGGATGGTGACTCCACCACCTCCCTCGGGAGCCTGTTCCAATGCCTAATAACTCCTACAGTGAAGAAATTCTTCCTAATATCCAACCTGAACCTTCCCTGGCGCAACTTGAGATCTTTTCGTCTTGTCCTATCTGTAGTTACTGGGGAGAAGAGATCAACCCCCACCTCGCTACAACCTCCTTTCAGGTAGTTGTAGAGGAACATAAGTTCTGCCCTCAGCCTTCTCTTCTCCAGGCTAAATAACTCCAGCTCCCTCAGCTACTCCTCATAAGACTTGTTCTCCAGGCCCTTCACCAGCTTTGTTGCGGTTCTTCGGACATGCTCTAGTAGCTCAATGTCCTTCTTGTAGTGAGGGGACCAAAACTGAACACAGTATTTAAGATGCAGCCTTACCAGTGCCAAGGACAAAGGGATGATCTCTTCCCTAGTCCTACTGGCCACTCTATTTCTGATACAGGCCAGGATGCTGTTGGCCGCCTTGGCTGCCTGGGCACATTCATAGAATCATAGAATCATTTGAGCTGGAAGGGACCTTTAGAGGTCATCCAGTCCAACCCCCCTGTGGTGAGCAGGGACAAATTGCTGGCTCATGTTCAGCTGGCTGTCAACTAACACCCCCAGGTCATTTTCTCCTGGGCAGATTTCCAGTCACTTGTCCCCAGGCCTATAGTGTTGCATGGGGTTGTTGTGACCCAAGTGCAGGACGTGGCACTTGGTCTTGAAACTCGTATAGTTGGTCGTGGTCCATCAATCCAGCCTGTCCAGATCCTCCTGTAGAGCCTTCCTACCCTCTAGCAGATCAACACTCCCACCCAGCTTGGTGTCATCTGCAAACTAACTGAGGATGCGCTCCATCCGCTCATCCAAATCATTGATAAAGATGTTAAACAGTACTGGTCCCAAAACTGAGCCCTGGGGCACACCACTGGTGACTGGCCACCAACTGGGTTTAACTCCATTCACCACCACTCTCTGGGCTCAGCCTACCAGTTAGTTTTTCACCCAGCAAAGTGTATGCCTGTCTAAGCCATGCGCTGCCACCTTCTCCAGGAGAATGCCATGGGAGACAGTGTCAAAGGCCTTGCTAAAGTCCAGGTAGACCACATCCACAGCCTTTCCCTCATCTACCAGGCTGGTCACCTTGTCATATAAGGAGATCAGGTTGATCAATCAGGACTTTCCTTTCGTGAACCCATGCTGGCTTGTCCTGAACTGCTGACTGGACCTGATCACCTGGTTGTCCTCAAGATGATCTGCTCTATGACCTTCCTTGGCACCGAGGTCAGGCTGACAGGCCTGTAGTCCCCCGGATCCTCCTTCCGGCCCTTCTTGTAGGCGGGGGTCACATTGGCTAGCCTCCAGTGGTCCGGGAACTCACCAGTTACCCAGGACTGCTGGTAAATGAT
>NW_009616745.1:0-5843 GCF_000690535.1 Cariama cristata
ATGAACATAATTCTAATTTTTTAATTCTATGCACCTATGCGTATACTGTTGTATTAAATGAAAAGAAACACAAAAATTCTCATCTAAATGAAACTTCATAGATTCAGTAAGGTGCTCTATAAAGGACAAAATGATGGGATGAGGAGAGTTCCTTGTGTTCTTTGCAAAGAAAACTCAAACATACTCAGAAATACGTTGTTGATTTTATAAGACCAGAAACTTTGGTTACTTTTAAAACTATTGTTCAAAGAAGCTGTTGGACTCAAACCCCTGCATGCTTCTGTGACAGAAACTCTTACATACCTTTGCCTATGTCACCAACACTTGCTACACCAGCATGTCACACGGGTTGATAGTTCAGTCGCTGGCTGGATGTCACTGGCTCAGCCCTGCAAACAATGCAGAAGACAGATCACTGACCAGAACTTACTTGTCAGAGCTCGTGATAAAGCAGTGAGCGGAAAGCAAGCGTCAGACCCATGCTTCAGGTCTAAGACCAAACTCACACTGATGAACTGAAGGGGAAATACCATAGGAGATGCCACACAAAATGCTCAAGGAAAGTCTTAAGCTCTGTCAAGAACAACGTCCAGGGATAGTTTGATAAAATCATTCGTTCATCAAACTGCTGTTAATGTAAGCATCATCCAAAGGCATTAAGATTAAAATATCAGCAATTATAACTCTTTAACATGCAATTAAACAAGAAAACTTAAACAGATAGTGCTGTAAGAAAGAGGCACTGGGCAGGGAAAGTGGAAACCCTAAGCAAAAGTGGAATCTTAAACAAGCTGTATAACAGTGCTTGTACGCTACTGTGTAACAGCCTATAGCCTTAGGATCAGGAATGTTACATCATTTTATCCTGAAAGTAGTAACAGGCTGTTAACTGAACAAAAATAATTGGATCTCAAGCACAAGCATTTCAAGAGTACATTAAACCATCTGTTTGCCATCTCTGAGGAAGTATTAAATAAAATTCTATGTTTTCCACACAGAGCAGCTGGTAGCAACAACCAGATATACTAAAGTGTTTTACATCTCCTGTTTGGATGTTTTGGGAAACGGCACCAGTAGCTTAAAACATACTTGCTAAAATATTGAGATGAATGTGCTGCAAAAACTGACCTCTTACATTTTACCTAAGAGGTATCTTAATGTTCTCAGTAATAATATAATGGCATAGGATGTCTATAGATATCTATAGATATTTTTCTCATATAATTAAAACAGTAATAATAAAAATGAAGACCATAGACTCCTATTTTATTTGTATAATACATAGTTATACTCCTGTACTTTTTGTGGTTCAGTACTAAATGCTGAAAATCAATCTTCAGCACTAAATGCTGAAAATCAGTCTTCAGCTTTTCGAGTGTGCAGAAATGTATGAAGTTCAAAATCAGGATATATGCCAGTAGAAGTAGCACACTGAAGTCTATGTCTCCTTTTGGGAAGTATTATCACTGCAAGTGGAAAATATCTTCTAGCAAAGGTTTGCTGTTGTCATCCCTTTTGGATTCTTACTTTCAAGTGAGAGGACAGGTTGGACGGATTTTTTTTCCCCCTGGGAAAAAAAAAAGTAAGATGGTCCTGTATAAATCTACAAAAAGCAATTGTAGCTGGAAAAGAAATGTCAGAATCAATTAGCAACTGAAGAAAATGAACAGAGTTCTGACTTAGAAGAAGAAAAAAAAAATCCATCCAATCTGTCCTGGTTGGATCTCATATTAGAGAAGAGAGGCCCTTGCAATCTTTGACAAATCCAGGGAAATGAAGGTTGAGTTCTGAAGATTTTAAGATCCAGGGCAGAATTACAATTTCCATTGTATTTCCCAAATGAACAGACAGGAAAAACTATTTCTGCTGCAGACCAAAGAGTAAAGGTCTCCACTGCTTTGTGTTTTCAGCCGTAAGAAACTGTCCACAGCAGTATATTCTTCAAACTGAGATATGCTGGAAGTCTTTTTTTGTAGTGCTTCATTGGCTTTTCCACATAAGTAAAAATACACTTAAGCGCATAATGCCTTTTGATTTCCAAACACCTTTTAGAAGAAAATTTCTAATATTTACAGTAACTATGACAGAACATGATAAACTGCAAAAAGTAAAATAAAAGCATCAAATGAACAAACTTGAAAAGCAGAGACATTTTATGTCTAGAGTCATGAGTTCCTTGCACAGCTGGCAGAAAACATGGAGTATTTTAATCCGTAGTTGTTCGTAACAAGACTAGTTTATTGTGTCTGAAAGCAGTTATTTATCTCTGCATGATGAAAAAGGAATTAGGTTTAGAGGAAAATGGCCTAACAAAATGTTTCACAGAGATGGGAATCAATGTTAAGCCTAGCTTCAGACTACATTTCTGCTCTGTATTTCATTTTCCCATCATTTAAATGTTTGGGAGTTTAGGGATTAAAGGCAGATGACTCTTTTAGGCATAGTTATGCTTCATCTCTACCACATGTGGTTAATTTTTTATTTGGAGAACTACCACAACAGTACAAATTTACAAAACTGTTTTAGATATTGGCCAATGGACATGTGGGCAATTTCTAATTTCGCTTAGTCTGGATTCACAGCATTACCAAAAGGCAACCTTTCAAACCAGCTGTAGATAGGAAAGATGAGAAAGAAGCCAGTTTGCCTTCACGTAAAGGAATCTTCTCTTTTACAGTGATTATAAAGCATATGTTACATTTGACCCAGTCGTACATCTTACAAACAATGTTGCTTAGCATGGGAACCACATAACACCTCTAAAGAAATTACCTACTACTGTTTGTTCCTTTCCAGGGAACCATGGCAGACAGCATTTCACTTCATGCCTTTTGGTAAACTCAAATCTGAGTGCAGTATTTCTTCCTGGGAGCATAGTGGCTGGGGATGAGACCAATGAAAGACCTAAGAGGTGTAAAATATGGCCTGTATTTAAGGACTGTAGTAAATGAATTAGTCTAACTACTGAATACCTCAGATCTACCTCACGAAATACTGTTTTAATAGGAAATAGTTATGTATATCCCCTAAGTTATATTAGGTTTGATGAAGAAGTACAGTAGCATAACAAGTACTAATTAATTTATGGATTTGATATGACATGTGGTGGAGATTCATCATCTTCACACAGTTAAGTATTAACCACTATGTCCCTATACAAATTATAATATTAAATAATTATTTCCTGTTAACTTATTATTTCTTTCTTGAGGGCACTGTGTGCACATGTATGTTTGGTCTCATTGTTGAGACACAAACATATTATTTCTAATGTTAATTACAGTAATGGTGAAGACAACTAATTGAACTGACTTCTGTCCTGTTCGAAACAGACTGTACTTGATGGACAGATAAGCATAGAAATGGCTTTCTATTAGTTACAGAAAGTGAAAAATAAACTGTATACATAGTCTGAACTTTTAAAAATTTTCATTCTGGTTTTCTTAATTCTTCAAAGACAGTTCTGTTTGACAGTGCTGCAATCTTTGTTTCTTTCTTTAAGAGGCAAAAATGACTGCAGACAGAAATTCACCCTAATACAGATCCAGATACAATCTCTGACATTAAAAAATGCTAGCAATAATGGGGGTCCTAAATACCAGAATTCCTGGTGAGTTGTTTTCTCCTTACTTGGATACAAAATTAAATGCAAGAACAGCTTACTAATTAGGAGTAGCTGTTTGCATCTACTGATCTGTACTGCTGTGTTCATGCTTGTATTTGCTGTAGAGTTTAGTAGGAACCTTTACAACATTTTAAAGAGATTTAGATCTACATTTGTGACCCTATTTCAGGACTGAGGTGTGCTTGTAAAAGAGTAATCAAAGCAGAGGTGGTAGCAGGCTAAATGACATCTGTGGTCATTTGGAAACCCAAACTATTAGGTAGCTACATGTGCTATGTTTTTCGACTTCAGTTTCAAAAATTCACTGGCAATTCATCTGTTTTCTATGAGAAAATACTGCAGTGTCATCAAACACCTCGATATAACAGACTCTTCATTTCCATATACATCTGTCTTTATCAGTCAGACTCACATTTCAGCTTTGTTGAGTACATATGGCTGAAAGAGGTTTTTAAAAAGAAATGCACATGGGGCAGTTAATGTATTTAAGGAATGCTGGCTTTCTCCTCAAACTACGCTTGGATCTGGACAAATGAGAGTTACAGTGGGCACCAGGCTGCAGTGACCAGCAGAACAGAAGTGGTGTCTCCTCCTGCTGTACAGGAGGAAAAGCCAGGCTAGCTGCTGCAAGGAAAAGCGTTATGTGTGTGGAGTGATGGAAAAATAGCAACAGCAAATTTTGTTTTCCAGGGGTCTTTTTCTAGTAATCTTTTTTGTTATTTATACTGCTAAGAAACTTGAACCAGCTCTGAAAGTCTTGAGTCCTACCGGCCAAACCAGAGCCTAAAAATTATGTTCTGGGGAAAATAAGGGTCAGAATGTTGCTTTATTTCTGCTGCAGGATTCATCACATGTTTCTGAATGTCACATGTAATTTTTATGACATACATTTATTTTATACTTATATGGTGCATAGTTGTTGAATTAAGAATGTTTTACTTCCTTATTGCCATCACAATAACCCATCATGGGTCTCGTGTAAATTCACATAGCAATTGAAAATAAAGCAAAAGCCAGTGTTGTAGCCTGCAATGCAACTCACTGAATTGCTTAATTTCAGATATAAATTTTATTAGATTTAGTGAATAGATCCCATTTTTGGCTAGGAATCACAAAGGCTCAGTGCCAATTCATTATTTCTATCATTCAATCATAAAACCCAGTATACGCTATTAATATGCTATTCACAGATATTGAATACCAGAACTAATCCTGGTGTTAAATCAGACTTCTTGCATTATTCATGATATCCTCTATAATATTATTTTTCAGACTCAGAAACAAGCAGTCTTGCTACTTTGAGAAATAAGTCATTTGCAACAGTATTTGTCTTTTAGGGGCATCTGATGAAATTTCTAAGCTTTGATAAAAGTATAAGCAAATATATATGTATACTGCAATGTTGAGGCTGAATTTCATGTTGAGAAACTAATTAAAATGACAAAAAAAGTCCAACAAAATCTCTTCTTTAAGATTTCGCTTTAAAGCCCTTGATCTTTAAAGCACGGTTAACCAATCTATGCCATGAAGTAACTACATTTTCATAGAATCATAGAATCATAGAATGGTTTGATTTGGAAGGGACCTTAAAGACCACCTAGTTCCAACCCTGCTGCCATGGACAGGGACACCTTCCACCAGACCAGGTTGCTCAAGCCCCATCCAACCTGCCCTTGAACACTTCCGGGAATGGGGCATCCACAGCTTCTCTGGGCAACCTGTGCCACTGCCTCACCACCCTCACCGTGAAGAATTTCTTCCTAATATCGAATCTAAATCTTCCCTCTTCCAGTTTAAAGCCATTACCCCTTGTCCTATCACTACATTGCCCTTGTAAAAATCCCTCCCCAGCTTCCTTGTAGGCCCCTTTTAGGTACTGGAAGGCTGCTGTAATGTGTCCCTGAAGCCTTCTCTTCGCCAGGCTGAACAACCCCAACTCTCTCAGACTGTCTTCATAGGAGAGGTGCTCCAGCCCTCTGATCATCTTCGTGGCCTCCTCTGGACTTGCTCCAACAGATCCATGTCCTTCTTGTGTTGGAGGACCCAGAGCTGAAGGCAGTACTGCAGGGAGGGATCTCATGAGAGCAGAGCAGAGCCGCAAAAATCACCTTCCTTGACCTGCTGGTCATGCTTCTTTTGATGCAGCCCAGGATATGGTTGGCATTCTGGGCTGTGTATGCACATTGCCAGGTCATGTTGAGCTTCTTGTCAACCAGCA
>NW_009616745.1:5868-22587 GCF_000690535.1 Cariama cristata
AAAGCGATTCTCCACCCAGCCTGTGTTTTGCAAAGGATATTTTTTTACAAAGGATATGTTTTTTTAAAACATGGATTTTAAGCAATTAAATTGTCGTCTGACTCGAGGTTAATTCACTTGGCTAGTGTAATTAAAAATCTGCAGTCGACTACAGAGAAGAAAGCAACATGACTAGCATGAAATCTAGTCTTTGACTCTTCAGTCCAAATCATCTTGTATCACTGAGCTGACCACCAGTAAGATTAAAAATCTGCAGTCAACTACAGAGAAGAAAGCAACATGACTGGCATGAAATTTAGTCTTTGACTCTTCAGTCCAAATGATCTTGTATCACTGAGCTGACCACCAGTAATTGCTGCCTAAATCTGCAGTGTAATTCTTACATTCCCCTGACCAGAAAAACCACACTGTGTCTGTTACTATGTCCCATACATTGAGTTTTGTCTTACACAAGATAGTATTTCTAATACCTAACTGAGAAAACTTATTAGCTTTCTCAGTGGGACTGCAAATGCCATATTTAAGACCTGTATTACGAGTAGTGGCATTTTTAACCAAGTGGTTTTTATCATTATGGTTATTGGGTTTACCTCACTGTTAGTGTAATCAAAATCAATTCATACATGTCACTATTTGTATATGCACAGGAAAGCTGTGGTTTAGAGTCTAATTATTTCTAACCCAAAGTATCAAGGAAATTTAATCTTAGAAACTCTTTTTATTTGTTTCTCTTTTCCTCAAGAAAGTCTGTATTCATTAAGCAGAAAACAAATAATAACCGAAAGGCATTGGTGTAGAAAAGTGAAAAAAAGGGCTTCTTGAAAGTAGCTTTCATGCTCTGAACAAGCTCTCTGTTTCAATTTCTTTTCTTTCCCTCCCATTTTCAAATCATTGGAAGGATGAGGTTGTTTGTGGTGTTATCAAATGCCTCCTGCTATACTGACTGTGATGTATTTCCTAACCTTTAGTCTGGCTTTGACTGGATGATCCCAGCCACTGCATCAAGGGAATGACTCTTCTGCAGCAAAATTAAATTCTGTCATACTCAGTTGTTTGGTTCCACATTGTGATAAACTAATCAAAAAGTTTATACATTTTTAATAGAAGTCAGGAAACAGTGAAATTCATGGAATCAAAGGAAATTTAAAATATAAAAAGAACACTGATTATTTGCCAATATGTTGTTTTTTTCCCATCACAGCTGTTGACTTGTTCTAGTGCATTCCTAACATAACCTTTGCAGGCATATATTCTAATGTATTTCTCTACTTTCTTTTGTGATACTAACTGTGCAATGTCACCAGATGCAAGTGTTTCTGGGTATTCAAAAATCTCAGCAATAGGCCAATGTGAAAAAAAATAGGATAAAGATCGTCCGATACTTACTGTGTATGTTCTGTATGACTGCAGCAGAATCATTTGACAGTGCCTCATCTAGCTGCAAATGAACCACACTATACGTGCAAAGCTATCATCAGCACTGAAATGAAGAAAAAGGAACGGGAAAAGGAAAAATAATATAATATCATAACCATATTGCACAAACACTCCTGCTAAACATTTTTTTGAGTGCCATTCTGGTTTTTATTATTTATAACATCCTCAAAAACAGGAAAAGTCTAAACCAGAACATCACAGAATTTAGGCTGGAATGAAAAATACACTGGGAAAAAAAAAAAAAAAGAGGAGCTGATAAATTAATGTAGAAGATTCACTACCTGTCTTTCGAAGGAAAGGCATCTAGGCATCTCACAAAAGCTCTTCTTGTACCAGTACATTTAGCAACTAAACATTCCTGAAAACTGTGTTCCAACTTCCTTTCAGACAGAATGAAGTTAAGAGTCATCTGGAAATCAGTGAAAAGTCTTTTATTTCTTTGTCATTTGCATTTTGTAAGATTTGTAACAGGTAAATGTATTTCTGTTTACAAATAAGCTTAGCAAAAATTAATTTCAGAGATGTAAGTTACAGTTACTGCCAGTTGCTGCCTGTGTTCATGCTGAAAATCACTTTATTCAGTGCTTGATATAAATGAATGTGACCATGTTTGTTAGTGCCTATACTGTTTGCCATAGCAGAACACAAATGCCTGCAGAAGTTGAGTCCACCACATTTTTGTCCTGTGAAGGCCTCAAAGTCTGTCTGGAGTCAGACAACTCTGTCAAGACTATGTTCCAGCTACCTCATGCCTGTTAGTGCTTTCCAAGAAAATACTCCCACTTGGCTTCTGCACGCCCAGCAGGCAATGGGTAGTGGTCATGCAGCTCCTACGCTGACGTCCAGTGTTTGGTCTGAATTTATCCAGAGACACATTGGAGAAAACTTGTGATCAGGAAGAGGTGTATCTCAGGACCGTCTACATTTTCTGGAAGGAAAGTAGGCCCTTGGCATTGATAAAAGGAATAGCTCATATCTCATTCACCCTCAGATAAGTTTGAGTAAAAAGTAAAGCAACTGGAAGGCTATCAAGAAGTAATACTGTGTGTGTGGAGTATAGGGAAGTTAATTGGATGCTACTGAGATAATTGGCAATTGAAGTAAAAATTTCCAGATGTGTATTCAGATATCTAAGTGAAACTCTGTCACTGCACAGTGCTGCCTGAGAAACTTGTTCACCGTTCCTCTCTGTGTTGGCCTGTGTTTGGCACATAATGCATAAAAAAACTTCAATAAAAGCCTGGAAAAGCTATTTAGATGTGAGATTGGAATGCTTTTCCTGCCATAATCAGCCCCCATTTTGCTCCCCTGAGCTTGAGGATGACTGAGGTCTAGACCTGGAATTGTCGGTGAAGGTTTCTCAGCCTTAGGGCTCTGGCAGGTGATATTTGAAGGCTGCTACCAGCCAGAGGCAGTGGTGATTTCCTACAAAGAGCCCAAATAGGCTTTTGTAATGGGGAAAGATTTTAAAATCTGTCTTATATACTTGATGCAGTAAGAAATAAACCCCACCATATTCAGCTTTTTAAAATTCAACAGTATTGGCCCCAGCGAAGCTGAAGACAGCCTGGAATATCTTCTGCCTGATGGCAGCATACTGCTACAGAAAAAAAAATGTCATCAATCAAAATGTGAAGCCAGGTCTAGGACTTGCAAATACTCACAAGATACCAAATAAATCTGCATTTTGAAAGGCTGGAAGATGAGTTCTCTGAAATGAATATATTTTTCTTCATTTCCCAAATATTATCTTTTACAGTAGGATGCTACAGAAGGTAAATTTCAACATTAAAATGTGTCATGATGTCTTGGAGAAAGGTGTAAAGTCTCAGGGCTGCAGGGAAGCCTGCAAATGGCTGCATGCAAGCCAGTAGGAAGCAGAGTTGGAACAGGTGCCTCCATTAGGTCATACTAAAAGATTAGGACATGCAGCTCACCCACTTCCATCACTGAGCACTTTTGTCAATGAAATATTGAATTTCCAGCCATTTGCATCAACATGCAACAGTGCAACAAATCGGGAATTAAAAAGCATATATGAAGTCAGGAGAGCAACAATATGAAATGGATAAATGTAAAATGTCAGTTTTGTCAAGGGAAGCTGAATAAAGTGGTCTTCAGGGACAAGGGGACTGCTGCTTCTAGGCCCACTGCAGCCAGAGCTGCTCATTGCTCAAGCCAAGGGTGTTTCTCCTGCTCCAGTCCCATATAGTCAGGCTGCTGCAATTCCCTCTCCCTAAGTCCTACCAGCATCGAGGCTGAATGTGTATTACCACTAGACACATATACACACAAAATACAGACAAGGCTGACTGCAGAAACCAGCACAGAGAGCAGTGCCTTTGCTGGCGCTTCAGATAGGGCTGGAGACTGACATCCCTGCAAAATGGCTGGGGCAGGGACTAGGGGAGCCATGCTGAGCTGAAACAGGGTCCTGGGCCTTAAGGCAGGGTGGGGGGAGGCCCACTGTGGGGCTGAGCCGGCACAGCCAGGGCTGTTGGTGCCCTCAGGGCCCTGACAAGTACAAAATGGAAGTATTTATTTATTTCTCTGAAGTCTTACATATGTGATTAAAGTTTATTTGTCCTTTTACTAAAGAGGTGGATATCAGGAATAATTACTTCTCTCAACTAAACATAGTAACAATAAATGCTCACAATAAGACCTGAAGTACAGTAAGCCGACTCTTAAAGTGTACATGCATCGCTAAGTTTTGTCCTCAACAGATATTGTTTAAATAACACCCGTATAAAGAAAACATCTGTGTTACAGCACTCACTGTCAGAAAATAAAATTACTATCTTTGAGTGTGCTACAAAAAGTGAGACTCTAATGGCACTCATTTGACACTAAATGAAATCCACTCTTGGGCTAATAAAGACATTTTCAGTATTAATGAAACTAATCCAACACTACAAATTTCTGCCTGCTCATTACAATAATTTATTCATAAAGTGTTGAGTTGTTCCTATGAGACCCTGATGGAGAGTTGTACTCAGTACAGATACTTCTAGGAGCACTTCTAAACTGGTCTCTAGCTTCTCTCTCTCTCTTTCTTTTGTTGTCCCTGCTAAGCTTCTTCAAGCAGCTAAAACCTGCAAACATGCGCCTACTCTAAAATTTACTAAAATAAGTCCATGATCTGTGGGGACAGAAACCTTTAATTCTTCACATTTATATGTTTTCAGTTCAGCATTTCTCTGGTTGTCATACATTTTGTAAGACAGGCTGCAGGAATACTAACATAGAATAAATAATGAAACAGACATGAAAATAAGCAATAAAGCCAGGGTTTATTAGTAGTTTGAAAAGATTTGTTAAAACCATTCACACCTTTGGGCTGGAAATACCCTCCAGAAGAGAATTTGAACCGCTGTTTTCAAATAATCACTTACAAGAAAAAAATACTTAGAATCTGGTGCAAAGTTAACATAAGATAACCATGACCAGCAAGACAATAGGTATGACTATGAAATTAAAATAGAAAAGTGATGTTGCTGTAACTTAGATCACCTAACATGAATATTTTTAGGTCAGTTGCCTCTGTATCTCCCATTCCCATGCCTAACTGGTCATAGGGCAACCACTCCGTCTCCCAACACTTCACCAGAAAAGTAACATGTTGTCATCACTGCTCAGTGACATACATCGAACATGGATCTCCTTACTCTGGATTTTCCAGCAGACTGGTTTTGGCACCTTGCTGAGTCTTCTTCTTTACATCTAATATTGTTGCTTGGGGATGCATTGAGAACCCAGCTACATCCATATATCTTTGTTAGCTGCCCTCTCAGATCCAGTGCTTAAACATTTAGAATGACAATGCTAAGTGTCACTATACATTAAAATAATTTTTGGTTCCTGACCAAAGTCTGAATCATCTTCTAGCGTAAGTGTTGTAATTGCCTGAAACTGCCTCGTGCTCTTTTTCTCCCTCTCTTATGCTCTTTTACTTTTTTTTTTTTTACTCTTGATAGAACTTCTTTAATATTTTCTTATTATTTTTCTTAACATTATGCTGGAATTGTCACTGTGGAATGCAGTTTAGAAAATTTTTGCAGTATTCTCCTTTCTTCTAGAGCTCTGGACATCAAACAACAATTTGATTCATTTAATTCTTTCTTTACATTGAAAGAACTCAAAGAATAAAATGTTGTCCTTTCTGAAATGAACAGTAAATCTCCCTTGGGTCTGCCAATATTAACCTTGAATTGTAGGGATGCATTTAAGAATTATATTACTTACATGAATCTTGCCTTGTAATGGGGTGCAGTATCCTTTAAAGATCCAACAAAGGAAATCTTAGGAGAAAAACAAAAATTATCTTCCTAAACAAATATTCATAAGAACTCACTTGGCATTCCTAGCTGCAGAACTAATAGCCTTACTTTTACAAAAATTTCCACAATTAAGGAATAATCAGTGATATATTAGTCTTGATTAACACAAGTCCCTTCTATACTCAGTGAAGTTTTTCAGACTATTCTAACTTAATTTAACTTGACACTATGTTAATTTATTTTTTTTTTCTTCTAGGACTATATCCAGTTTTAGATTACTCAACATTAAATCACTCTTCACTATAACCCATTTAATTTTCTACCAGCATCCAGGTTCCCTGACTTGACCTTGAGAATTTCCAATGTCCAAGGTAATCACTTTCCTCCCATGAATTTAAGAGGAATTACTACTGTATAGGTTCAAAATAAAGATTAGAAATTGCCAATTAATATGCTCAATATCTTTGACATTTAAATGTAAATGTAAATTTATTTTACTTCACCTGCAGTTGATATTTGTGTACTTGCTACAAAGGGTCTCACCTGAAGAAGCCTACTGTCAATATTTCAGTTGAATATGTAAGTTAAGTGGAATAGACTGCAACTTAACAGTTTGCTTTCACTGGTTGTTGTTCACACTTCTGACACACCGTAGTCAGCTAAAGTTGGAAAAATGTCTTTCCATTCTGAGCTTTCTCAGAACAGGGTGAGAAGGTGGTAAAATTGTACTACCTATAAAGTGTTTATTATTAGTATTATTATATAAGAGCTTCTTTAAGCATGGGAACCCAGTCTTGTCATACAGCTTAACAGTCTGCTGAAAGGCACTTTGAGAGTATGCAGATGAAGGTAAGAACTTGATGGATTAGAATATTATGTCAGTAATCAAGATTGATTATCCGCTTCTCGGAAAGTGCCAAAGAGGCTTTTTATAAACAGCCAGAAAAAATAATGGGACAAAACACAGGGTACCATATCCACAAAATCATAAAAAATGGGACTGAGAAGGAAATGCATGCTTAAATTCCACAGCACAGTCTAAAAATCCCAGCAGTGTTGCTACAGAAATAAAGGAGTCAATTAAATGAAGGAAATTTTTTGCTTGTTTATCTCAACTTTTCAACATCACAGAATGCCAGAACTTCAGATGGGGAGCAGTATACATCAACAAAAGAGAGATGGAAAGAAAACTCCAAGGAGTACATCTTATTAGCGGATACTTTGGGTTCCTTTTAAGTAGGAAATAACTTACAGAATCTTTCCAGGGGCTTTGTCTTTTGTTTTTGTTTGATTTTTATTTCTGTGAATATTATTGCTGTTAAGTGTTTGGGAATTAATAACTCTATTCGGCATTGTGGGACCGTCATGTCATCATTCATTCCAAATTGTAGGCACCTGTTTTATTTATGGAGTTGTGCAGCAGACCTTTTGCATTCTAAAAAGAGTTCATTGTTAAACACTTCACAATTCATTGAAGATTTGCAGTCAATATTTCCCAAAACAGACAACCATAAACAACATGCATTATTTGCAGTCTTTTTTGGATGTAAAACATTTTCTTGTGTTTGTATATGAAACATTCAAAATAGCAAAGATGTATTCTCAGCAATCATATCTTAAATATATTCTTGGATACCTGGTACTGATGAGAATTTTAAGAAAATGTATGCATTGATTAGTTCCCATGATAATAGCATCTCTAAATTTATTTAAACAGCGATAAGTGATAGATTGGCTTTTTTCTTAAATCGCCTCCAATGATTATTTGAACAGACCCCGTTGCTAGAAAGACAATGGCAGATGTTATTTTTTAACTATATCAAGAAAACACTCACTTCTCTGTGCAGCAGTTGTTAAAATCCCTTTAAGCTTCCAGCAGAGCTCTAATAAGGTTTATCAAATCTGTACCTTTTTTAAAAATTGACTCATCTATATGGTAAAAAAATTACTGCCTAAATCCCTAAGTTCTATGCTTTTTTTTAAAAAAAAGAGAATGATAAAAAATTCTCTTACTTTTTATAACAATAATGTATGAATTTACATAAATTTAAAATAATAAATGTGTTAAGTAGTTTATAGTATTTAATTATTTATGTTAAATAACTACATTTTCAAAAAACCAATTGTAGTTCCAGAAATATCTGAGTAGTTTTGAAAGACAAGGAATCTGTCTCCACCTATACATGTATATTCCATTTCTGGTATTGTATTGCTATAAAAATACAGGATATACATGCCTAACTTTTAAAATCATATAACATAGAGCATTCTTTTTTGTGATCCAACTTTAACTTTATGCTTCCTCAGCAAAAATTTGCTTATAAAATATATTTTCACTGCATTTTAAGCTGTAGTCTTTGCAGAGTAGGGTATGCGATACAGAAACATCAGAGATACTGAAGCTAAGGAATTTGTAATGTGGTCAAACATTAGAACCAGTATAGTCATCTTAGTTGTTGCTCCATCTGTTCCATACAGTCTGTTTTCACTTATAGTAAATTAGCATCAGACCAGCACTGATGACATGCTTGTCCTGCTCTGGTATATGAGGTAGTTCACAGTCACTGCTTCATGCAGTGTAAAATACCGTCGTTCTACCACCCATTAAATAATATCAGATGTATATCCCATGGAGTATGGAGATGAATACAGTCTTTTAAAGCTTTTTTCAAAGTCAAATATTCAGAAATTGCTTAAAGCCAAGGACTTGGACACTAAATAAAGCAAATATTTGTCAAATTTCTAACAGCTCTGTTACATAAATAGCTGTTCAGCGCAGTATGGGTCTTTCAAAAATCTCTTAAAAATACACTGGTAGAAGTATGTCAATCCAAACTAATGAAACAGAGTAACATAAAAGTTACAATTATCATTTAAAAACTGAAAGTTTAGGTAATATAAATTAATGTCTGGGATAAAATAATTACAAAGAATGTGGGGGGGGAAAAACAGGATAGTTTTCTGCTAGAGCATGAACTCACTCTATTGCGATTGCATCTGATTTCTGGGAAATAGTGAGGAGAATGATGTGATATAAGAGAAAAGGAGCCTTCTTTTAAAAGTTGAGGACGGATGAAAAGTCATGGGTCAAGGGGAGGGCCATTAGGTGCCTTTTCACAAGAGTTAAGCTGAGCCATCCCTGTTATTTCTGTGGCACTATACAGGCACCTTCTGAAATCTTGGCTTTATATTATGTAAAGGATTTGCTGTTTTCTTCAAGAGGGAGATAGTCCACACAACCATTTGTGCAGTACAGTTAAAACTCAGATGCTTGGAATGCAGGACCGTATCGGAGCACCTTCTTTGAGCAGGAGGTTGGGCTAGTGACTTCCTGAAGTCTCTTCCAACCAGGACCAGTCTCTGATGCTGTGAGATGGAAAAAACTGAGATCCCCTCAGATCTTAAGAACATTTGATGACTAGCTGTATTCACATTGAATAATTTCCAATTACATCAATAAACCTAAATCCATTGCTTATTCTATCTGAATCTTTATCATCATTAAGACTGTAAATGTGTCATTCTTTTTCCATAGATACTTTTAAGGTGGACCTCAGAGGGTTCAGAAGATGCTGTTAAAGAAAAGTAGCTTATAATAGAAAAGTAATCTCTTACAAAGACATGCATATTCTAACACATTTAGCTACATATCTGTCAAACACGGAATGCAGTAATTGTATGCCACATAGACACGTAGGATCATGTAATTGTATACCATGTAGACACATAAGATCACAGTACTTAGAGACAGAAAATATCCCTATTTAGTGTGTAGGGCCAGCATTTTATCTACCCATCTGAATAACAGTAATACCATTCCAGCAGACTTATCAGCATGTGCTGGCTGGTTTTTTCCCCTACCATCTGCAGCATATGCAAACACAGTGCAAGAAAAACACAAATCACCCACTGAGGTCATTTTTCTTTGTGTCTCCTGCTTGCTTAGGGGTACATAACCTATCAGCAGGTAGCATAATAAAGAGTTTCTGCTTCTGTTATAAGTTGCCTTTTACTTTGGGCAACTGGAACCAAATCAAAGAGCTGCTTTAAGTACTAATTATTAACCAGATCAGTGAAGACTCCAACACTGTAAATATGTTAATTGCTTAACAGCCACAGTTGTATGCAACACAACAGACAAAATTCAGTGACACTTTCTTCCTGGAGAGAGATTCCATATCATTAGATTTTTTTACTTTGCTGTTTGCCTGATGAATATTGGTGTATTTTCACACAAAGTATTACCATATTTCAGCATAAGTTGCACGTTCTACATCCATAACAAAGTCAATGAATGAATAAAACTCATCCATTGAGCATAAAGGTTAATCCGACTCTAGATTGTGGTGCTTGTCACTTCATGAGACATCCTTATGTTCTTCATGGGTGTAGAAATCTGCAAGAGCAGTCTATGGATTTTTCCATGCTTACTACAGGAATATTAGAATGAACCCAAAAGTGCTGTGAAATTTCTTAGCTGGTAGTTGTTACTGCAAAATCAATCCTCCATTTAAGTGTTGAATGTGTTTAACATATATATATATTTCATGTGTATACATTTAGACTGTCTTTAGTGCTGAACCCATGTAGGTGCTGAAAGTCAGCTGTAATGCTTATTTTTGTCGACAGAGGAACTGTCAGTGAATGCAGGAGGGACCTTGACAGCTAACACCCTTTCAATCTATCTTCTCAGTATCACCTAGACCTTCCCAGTATGTGGAGGATGCTATTCTACCGTTACAGTGACCAGACATTTTTACTTCTTATTTGGATTTTTCATTCTTTAAATATGCTGTTCTCTGAGAGACAGACCTTCTTCCCTTCTTATTTTCTAGCACATCCTCTGGAGTGGTAGCACTGACAATAGCTTAGGGTGGAAGAGTCCCTGAAACAGGGCTAATCAGTCTGTTACTATGCATGATCCTCACAGGAGTAATTGAAATAGAGAGACCACTTACACATTCCTCCATCCACAATCTTGATATTTCTTTTTCTATGTTACTCACCAGTTCTACTTACACTTTAAAACAGGGAATGCCATAAATATAAAATGGCTCTAATAGTAATAACATCCCCTGCAGTTGCCAGGAACAGTTTGTACCAGGGAAACACTGGGCATATGTTGACTTGACAGCCATTGGCAGGGCTTGGTTGCATATGCTGTACTGTCAAAACACCTTTTTAACTACCTTAGAGGGATTGTGTTATATTCTTTCTCATTTTGAGATAAAATTTGCAAAACAAATTAGTTTCTGCAAAGTTTCAAGTAAGTGTTCTTATCCAGGAACCACAATGAATTATTCCTTTTTTCTTTCTAATTTTTAGTCCCCTATTCCTCTATATAGACTGATAGCTTGGATACCTAAAGTGATTATGATTGGGTGTTTCATAAATTTAAATACTTTTCATTCATTAGAGGTGAACAGAACACAGAATACTTTCATTCATATAATAAAGATTTAGACAAATCATATGCATGTATGCACTTGAGTTTTTGTATGTACTACTCTGTGTATGTGTGTATAAAGGTATACATGCACAAATTCATTGAATGTATTTAACTATCACTTTTAAATATACTAATGAAATTGAAAATAAACTCACTAGATTTATCCAGCAAGATATTTTCTTTATTCATTCTTGAAGTAAAACAAAACAAAACAAAACATAACAAAACATAAAATGCAGACCCAGCCTTGAAAATATTTTGGTTTTCCAAAACTCTTGTAAAAGGGATGACTCTAGCAACTTACCCAAATGACAAAGGAATGGATCCAAATCCATTACAGTCAGAGAGATTCTTTCCATTAACTAAAATAGGTTTTGGATGAGGCCCATGGCACACATGTTTTTACTGATTTGTACTAAAAACTTGAAAGAAATTACCGCAACACATTAAAATTACATACTGAAAATGTGCTTTTGTGCTATATTAAAAATAGCTCCTAGATCATCTTTAAAAAGAGAGCTCATCAAGGTTGTTGAATAACCAGAGTAATAGCTGTCCAGATGCCATAATGAGATTTATGTAAAATATTGCGTGGGTAGAAACTATAATTGCTTTTTTTTTTGTTGTCACAGAAGAGAAGTTTTCATTTTTCAATTTCCAGCCTTGTGAAGTTCAGTTAACAGGCAGAGATTACAGTTTAACTCCAGGTTATCACTACCTTTATGGCAAATGCATATATAAAAAATGTATGCACATCTGGTAGCAAAATTTCCAAGGCCTACCCTATTACCAGATGATATAATTATTTCTGTGATAGGCATTGTGAATCTTGGGGGTTATGAACAGTAAATGCTTTCATGTTTTAAACTTTGTATTTCAGACAAATGATACAGTCTTTCAATATTAAATAAAAAAAAAAAAAATCACCTGAAAGATAATGCTTTAATTAAAAAGAATGTTCTTGACAGTTGTTTGAAGAGAATTACCAAACTATGATGAAATGATAGTAAGATAATCTACAGTTTGAAAAAAAAAAATAACACAGACACAGTGTTTTATACCAGCTGTGTACCTCCTTAGAGAAACTGAAGAGTTCTTGTGGAGAAGAGAAACATACAAAATAAGTCTAGGCAGCTCTCAGAGTGATTTCTCTAGCTTCTTCTCAAATACCTCCTATTTATCATGGAGATGCCTCAGCTTCACTTCAGCCTTACCACAGTCTTGATAATTTACATTTGGAAATTGCAGGTTGCTTTCCTTCATAGTTCAGAGGACTGGAACACCTCTCCTATGAAGAAAGTTTGAGAGAGTTGGGGTTGTTCATCCTGGAGAACAGAAGACTCCAGGGAGACCTTGGAGCAGACTGCCAGTACTTAAAAGGGAGCTTACAAAAAAGACAGAGAGAGACCTGTAGTGACAGGACAGGGGAGAATGATTTTAAACTGAAAAGGAGTAGTTTTCGATTGGACATAAAGACATTTTTTATGATGAGGGAGGTGAGGCAGAGAGGTTGTGGATGCCCCATCCCTGGAAGGGTTCAAAGTCAGGTTGAACGGGACTTTGAGCAACCTGGTCTAGTGAATCTTCCTGCTTATGGCGGAGGGTTGGACTAGCTGATCTTTGAAGGCTCCTTCCAGATTACACCGTTCTGTGATTCTGTCATTCTATGATAGTTGAAACCGATGTCTAAACCTTGTCTGTCTGACCTATAGAATCTTTTAAGGGCATCCTTCCCCTAACATTTTGTTTACTTATTTAGTCACTGTGGTTGCAAGCCTGAAAATAAACCATTTCTTGCAAAAAAGCTCAGGTAAGTAGTAGAGAAATTTGTATACAAAGCAATATATCACATGAGGAGAGATTAAAAGGGCTAAATCACTGATGACATAAAAGATGAAGTTCCACCTCAAAAGTTTTAAAACTGTTTACTTTTTTAAAATTGTATATTTTTTCTTCACTTCTGATACATTACCCAGTCGTGGGATAAAAAAGTTGTTAAAATGTCATCTAGTGTGATAGCATCTCTGTAGCACAGGCAGCCCAGCAGGAACAAGTATTTCTGGTAAGAATCCACAGATTAATCAGAAAAAAGTAGGAAGGTTAGAACTTTTCAAGGCACAGAATACTACAGTAGGACTGTACTACACCTATAACGTCTCATTACCAAAGCTTTTTCTCTTTAGCACTGTAGTAAGTATATGTCACTGCTACCTACATGAATAATTTTGTATGTAGCACTGAAGAGCAAATGAAGTGTTAGAATAAGTAACTGGATTTCAATTTTTTTCTTATGCATTACGAATGGAATTAGGAACTGTTTTCCATGCATGCTACCAAGCTCTGCACAGAGTAACACTGATATAAATCCAATGTGGACATATATGTATATGTATGACTACTTCATATCAAAGATTTTGCATATAGAAGACATAAGTTACTATCTGATCCATGTAATCTTTTTGATGGTACCACATGAGAAAGACAGAATGAAACATGGAAAAAGAGAGAGGAGAGGAAGAAAGAGAATAAGGAAGGATGGGAGCACAGGAAAGAAGAAGGGAGGGAAGGAGGGAGGGAAAAGAAAGTATTTTTGAAGGTCAAAAATTTTATTAAGTTTATTAAGGTATGTCTACTATTTTATCTTAATTTAATAAAGAAGTAGATTCCAGGACACTGTGTAGCTTGCACTTCTCATAAATGTACTTCAAAAAATAGCAGTGGGGAAACCTTAAATTAGATCCAATAAACAGCATTTGAAATTACATTTTCAGACTGTTCAGCAACAAATTCTTTTTAATTGTTTATATTGACCTTGCTTTTCAAATAAAAAATCCTCTTACAATGCATAATGTTTCCCTGAATAGAAAAGACTTAATTAGGCTTAATTTGCACAATCAGGAATCATAAACAGATTATAATTTGCATTGCAAAACTGTGGAGCATCATTAAGGTTACATTTGGTATGGTAGTTACAAGAAATTGTATTGAATAAATATCTGCAGCCTAAGGTCAAACAGTATAATGAAAATATAAATCCTTATCTGAAAACATAATTGGTTTTTTTCCTGGATATTACTGTCCACTGTAGAAAGGCTGCAAAGATGGAGCTAGTTCCATGTATATATGATTGATATTTTAATTTGTTATTAGATAATCATTTTGAAGAATCATATGATTGAAATCTTTTTATGGCTTATTATATAGAATTATTAAAAGTCCCCTCAGTTAGTCTTTTTTGGTGTGAGCAAGGCTTAAGGAAGAAAATAAAAATTCATTTATTGTGAGTCAAAGATAACATGATAGCCATTTCTCCTTTGGTAGCTGTCATTGTTCTTGTTTTACTTTGTTTACTGTTGTCCGATAAAAATCTTTTAGGCAACATGAAAACTTTTTTGATAAACAGTATACTTGGAAAAAGTTCTCTTTCTAATTATATTGCATATACTTAAAATAGTCCTCATAATTATTTGTTGATCGGAAACAGAGTTCGTAGACAAGCAATTTTGTTATTATACTTTGTTACTCATCAATGTTTTAAATTCTGCAGGGGAGAAGGAAGGGGAAAATATTGTCAAATAATTCTTCAAACATGAATGTTGTACTGACAAAAATGACTGATAAGTGACTCACCATCTTGGCCTGAAAGAGTGTTGGTATTTCTGTCATCTTCAAATCTGAATAACAGAAAATGCTTTGATGGTACACAGAATGATGATCATCAGTGAAGGAATCAAGAGGGTACTAACAGCAAGGCGTCTTACATCCTCACGTCCTCATGTTTACTTTGAAGGAGCTCTTTTGAGACCAAACATTAAAAAAAAATAAAAAAAAACCTGAGTTTCCACTGGATAAAGATTCCCTCTGGTGATCCATAGTCTGAACGGAAAGAATAGGGATCTCTATTCATACATTCTGGATCTGTATCCAAAACAACCACTTTTTCCACTACTGACTGACACACTTAGCGAGTAAGGAAGAGAAACAGATTGCAATGAGATTTCAAGGGGTTGGTCTCTGAAATCTTTTGCCATTCACCTGTCAGTCCTAAGAATTGGAGACTACAAGAAAGCAAAATTTCGTGGGTTATGAGAACTGGTTTTCCAATCACTACTGAAAACATTTCAGTTCCAGTTGGAAAATACCTGAATATATATTCTGCAAGACCTAAGTTTTGTCCAACAAAACACTGTCTATTCAATATGTAGACGAGTATGCATTCAGCATATACTGAAAAATAAATGACAAATCTTGGCTGCAGTTATGCCATGCTGATTTAATGCAAAGTGAGGTGGCTGCAGGTATGTTGTTTTCAGTAATATGCATTCAATTCCACAGAAGTATGTTATATTTATTCATAACAGAATAGCAGATGCTGCTCTATTTTGTTAGCTTGAATGGATATATGTTGTGTGGAAATACGCATTGAATGGGCAAGTACTTCTGGCTGGAAAAAGCTGGAGTTGAGAAATAAATGTATTGATGTAAATGAAAACGTATTGACTTTGGCAAAAACTTACTGGCTTCTATCAATATATATTTTGAAAGAAAACCCATTTATATATAAAAATAAAATTCTATCAGTTGGAAAGTACCATTACTTGTTTCAGAAGCAATTGACAATGTATTATATTCAGCTAAACGACATGGATTTCAGTGTGTGTTGCACATATTTCCCTGAGATTGTACTGTGTTGAAAAATGAAACAAACACAAATCCAACTTGAATGTTTCCAGTCTCAAAAGCTTTGTGGTAACCCTATGCAGATGAACACTGTCAGTCTTTATTAAATTGCGAGGATTTATTTTGGATTCTTTAATTTTTAGTTGTCTTTATTTACATTTCTGAGACTTCCATTTTGGTAATTGATGAGCTGTCCCTCATTCACAGCTCTTTGATTTCTCATTGATGCATATCATTCACAGTTATGTTTTTGCTGGAATTAACTCCTTAAGCCATGTTTTAAAGACTTATTCTTCCAAACTTTTGTTGAGAGAAGACTTGAAAAGTTGACTGTTTTTACCCCAGTTATGTTCTTTATTGTTCTATGCAGGGATAGGGGGATGTAATTCCTTTCTTTTTTTTCTTTTTTTTTTTTCTGAGGAGTGGAGTAGCTTTCATGTGGATTGTCCTTTTTCGTGCTTCACTAGAACATGAATAAATTTCCTTTTCCTTGGAAATTAGCACAATTCATACAGAAGTAGTGCTGTCTTCTGTTTGAAACTTAGGTTTTAAGATTATTTTTTTATATTAGATACAGAGTTTTGTTTGCCTTTTGCCTAGTGGGAGCTTCATCTCTTACTATGGAATTAGACACTAGGAAAATATGATTATAATAACAAACAATGTCTTACTCCTTCCTAGGTCAATTATATTTGTGTTTCCAAGGGTTTTCTATGGGTTCTAAATGCAAAAAATCATATTATAAGGGACTTTGTCTTAAATAACAATTTTCATTAAAAGGTTTAAATTTATTAAATTTTAAAGTATTTTGATAAAATATTTTTAATTTCTTTTTAAAATGCTATTACATTTTTTCTCCACATCATGTCCTGC
>NW_009616745.1:22618-24051 GCF_000690535.1 Cariama cristata
CCTGCTGAAAAAACAGTTTCTGTGATCTCCAGTGTCCTAGATTGCTAGCTTTCAACTCCCAAAATACACTATTTGAGATCTTACCTCCTGATTCCTGTATGTACTCAGTTGTTGACAACTTATTTGATCCCCCTTCTTCTTTCTTTCCTTTCTACTGTTACTTTGCCTTTCTGTAAGCTTCCTATTTAACTACTTCAAGAATAGTGTTAAATCCAGAGAGGCACCACTCTCCCCTCCCTTGCAATGAACTGGCACAGTTCTTGGACAAAAGTCCTGACAAAAATAATTGGGAGCACTCAGTTACCTTATATTTCAATCCTCTGTGGTTAGAAATTTTTGCCATTAAGGAAAACTCTCAAATAAAATAAAGTAGATTATCAGTATGTTGAACTTTGGTAGCGGATTTTATATAATTACCCTAAGGAACAGGTGGATTTATACACTTATCCTAAGGAGCAGCAGAAGCGGTTTACAAACAACCTAAGCATTGCACAATATGCAGAGAAACTGAAAAGCAGACCTAGAAAGTAACTTTATTAGCATGTACTTGGATGGTCTTGGAACTAAGATAATCATCTCATCTTAGTCCTGTTTCTGGCAGATGAGAATTGTCAGTTCACTGACTACTAACTGGTATCAAGAAGTCAAAAATGCAAACTGAGCTTGTATGATGAAGCAAGAAAAAAGCATTGAAATGAAAATATGAATATTTCAGATCACAATTGTATAATTAAAATGTGCTGTATTAGGCAAGTTTGAAGAAAGTTAAGGTAGAAGTTGTAGTGTACTCCTGTTGCTGACTTGCTTAGACTGTCCTCAAGCACAAATCTCAAGAATAAGCCAGAGTGGCAATCACAGAGCTGAAAACTGGTGGAAGCAGAGTGGTCAAAACCATTCATTCTCTATACTAGTCTCCATACTTCAGATTACAGAAAAAAACGTAACACTGGATAGCATGGTAACTTGGCTGAGAAATTTTTTTGGCATATTTCTGTGAAGATAAAGTTAAAGTAAATACAAAGAATAACAAAGGAATAAAAAAAGGAATACAAAAGAGTAGCACTTGATTTTGCAATAAAATTCACCTGAGAAATCCCTTCTGCACATTCTATCTGTTAAAAGTACGGAAGGCATGCTGAGCTTGTTTTGATAGCTCAATGAAAAAATATGAAGACATACAGGAAAACAAATTATTGAAGACCAGGGACCAATTTCACTTATGTGTGTGGCTAAATATAATTGAAATAGAAATGAAAGTTACATTAAAATAATTATAGCAATGATGAAAAACTATTATGAAATATATCATTATATACACACAGATACTCATATCAAACAGCTGGTCAAAACATCAGCTAATTGTAGGTTGTTTGTTCAGTTAACTGTAAATATTTAAACAAGGAAAAGAAGGTGATTCCAGCAAGAGGGAAAGA
>NW_009616745.1:24082-67883 GCF_000690535.1 Cariama cristata
AAGATGGGAAATTATTTTCCCTTACCGTCAAACAGAATTATAAGATATATAATTTCAAGCTCTTCTGGAATCTTTGAAATAGTTGTGTTGTCCAGTTTTTAAAAAGAACATGAAAATACCTTGTTCGCCATAACTAGCAGCACACTGGTGACATTACTCAGACAGGACGACAGAGTCAAGTTCTTCTGATTGCGATGAGGGACTTCAAAGTGAGACTATATCTGTCAGATTTGTGTCAGAAACTTTGAGCTGTACAGACACCTTTTGTTCCCCTTCTTCCAAAGACTATTTATATGAAGTAGATCAGTTCTGATGGGAAGGACTGAAAAATCATCACTTCCTCAAAAAAGAAACAGGTCCCACTACAAGCAGGAAGGCTAAGTTCAGGTATAGCTTCTGACTGAGGTAGGTATTTGATTCTGGATTTGACCTGAATTTATTAAGCACTGGGCTATGGCTTTTGCTGAAAAATTCCTGGAATTGAGATCCTTTCACCAATTAAAATCATGATCAAAATAGTATGTTCCCACACAAAGAGGTTTTTTTGGGGAAACTACTGTTTTCCATCAGTATGTATGTAACACAATAATTTCAGAAAAATTCTGATGAGGATCATAAAAATTCTGTAATGATATGCTCTGGTAAATTCATACAGAATTAATTTTATGAGTGTGCCTTCTGAGCTTCTACTGTTTATTCTACCAGGTCACATTTCTTGCCTGTATTAGGGTTCTCTTTCTGTGGGTTCTTGAAAACACAATAGCTTGGAATTAATTTTTTTTTAGGTGTTTTTAGGAGGGCTTATGAAGTGTAGGGTAAAGTATTTGGAAAATTGAACAGACTTCAACAAAATGAAAGAAGTTCTGAAGAAAGAAAACTCAGCTCAAAACCTGCTCTTCAAATGATAGTGTGCTGAATATATGGATTTAAACCCTTGATCTTAGGTTTTCAATACAAAAATTTTTGTCTTGCTTCGCAAAGAAATCTGAAAAAAAGGTTTGACATGGCAAAACAAGAACAACTGTTTGTAAGGACCTACAGGCTTTTTTTTGACTTCAAAAGGGAGATACAAAGTCCATGTGAGGAAAATACATGGACCATAGAAGTAAAAAGCACACATGAGTTGTACTGTTTCTATTCCTTTTCTAACAGAAAAGGAATCTTTTCTTTGATAGGTCCATTCCGCATTATTTAAGATACATAACAGGACAATGTCTATCACTCACTGTTATAAGTTTGCAAGAGCATTTTTATTATTTTTTGCATTAGGTAAAATAAAGTACCAGTGAGGATAATAGCTTTACTAACATAAATTTGTTAGGTTCACAAAGAGAATTCCCTGTTAGATTTTGGAGAACATGCAACACATTTTATTTTTTTAAGAGCCAAATAAGGGTCTATATAGGTCCAGAAGAGTAATTATAGTAATAATTAATGAATGCAAATAAAATAGCAGCAACAGAAGCACAAAGGGAACAGTGATACAACAGTAGTTGAGTATTACAGTAATAAGTCACATCACTCCAGTTTCCTGAACTCTGGAGAGAAATGTGACGGTTTGCTGCAGTCTCATATGAACCCTAGAGTCATACCTGATGAAGATTCAAAATTGACTTCCTGGGAAAAATAAGCCAGTGGTAGCTATGTGTTCAACGTCCTCCACATGCCCTAAAAGATGTGCAAAAGACCAGGTGACTGAGCATATGCTGAGGGTCTGCTAGCACAGAAATTTTTGTCATTGCATAGCCATTCTGTGCACTAATTACTTCTGAGATTGTGTGTTGCTAAGAAGCCTTGCTCATTCTGAGTCACAGATGATGTGTCGCACATTTTCTTCAGTGTAAGTAAATATGTGGTCCAATGACTTCTGAGCAATCTGTGGAATATAAATAAGAAAAGCATATCACTTGGGGGAATGTTTCCATTTGTTAGGTAGGAGTTTCACAACTATAAAGGGTAACTGCCAAGGAGCCAGCAAACCTAAAAAGACTGAAATTCCCTGTCCTAAATCTATGTTTCAGGACATGAGTGACTTGTGGTAAAAGGAAGTGTAATGAAATACAAAAATGGGGTTTTTGATGAAAAGACCAAGATGTCCCCCAGTATTTGTATGTATTCTTAATGGTATTGCTTGGATTTCATCAGTTCTTGCTCTTTTCACAGTGCCCATTGCCAGTAAACCACTTTCCTACATACAAAGGAGTTACACTATGCTTTATACGGTTAAAACAACATCCCCATAAGTATCCAGTACTGTAAGGAACTTGTCTTAAAAGTAATATAATTTCAGGTTTCCAAAGTAGTTTCTAGATAAAAACTGATGATATCCACAACAATAGCAAAAAATCAGAATAAAATGTCTATAGAAAACAACACAGGAGAAAAAACTTAGGCAGGCAATGTAGTTTTTTTAAAAAAAAAAAAAACAAAAAAACAAAAAAAAACAAAAACAAAAACAAAAAAAAACAAACAAAACAAAACAAAACAAAAAAAAACAAAAAAAAAAAACAGAACAACGAAGGAGCACATTCAACATAACCATAATCCCTGGTTTTGTTAAAAGCAGAGTGGGAGCTCACCATCTGCTTTATATTGTTTTAATAGGCAGGTTTTATTCCATTGTATTTTGGATTGGGTAGGTAATGAACTGTATTTTTACTTCTTAATGTCTTTCTTTTCACATTTCTTCTTCCCTCCCTGCACCACTTACCATTACAAAACTGAAAACTAAAAGATACATACATATATATATAAAATTCCATCCATCCATCCATCCATCCGTCCATCCAGATAGATAGATAGATAGATAAAGTCAGCATTTTCTGTAACCCGATAGTGAACACACCGAAATGTTCATAATGCAGCTGCCCTGGAAGCCTGTTCCTGCTGCATTCTTTGCCGGGAAGACACCTGTTCAGCAATCATATGGCCAGCAGTACATTAGCAACATTGCCTGCTGGATTGCAGGTGTTTGAATCTATAGGGAGAAGGTCATTACTTTACCATTTCTCTCCATCTGGCCCTAAGAAAGCACAGTGTATATAGGCCACTGAGAGTGTTCATTTCAGAGGATGTATTTCTGTCCATTTATCATTGAATAGCACATGTCACACTTCCTGAATTTCTAAGATGCCAACCATTTTGAATTTCTATTTATAAGGCTTATTAAAAATACTACTGCTCCAAATAAACTGATTTATTCCTGAGTGTGCCTACACACTAACAAAAGTACCTCCAAATTCCTGTGTGTGCACTCCATTTATATGCTTGTTTTTACTGTAACTTAAAGAAAAATATTCCCTGGAGAAAGGGGTTTTGGACCAGGAGTTTTACATTGCATGCTGGTGTCAGTACAACAGTAGAAACGTTGGTAGCAAATATTTCAGTGTAGACAGCCAAGAGGTGCATGAGACAGGTATTCCAAGACACTGTCCTACTGAACGTGGATGGGCAGGAGTATTTCTGCATATCTTTCTTTGTTGAACTTGCTTGGTTTTGGTACGTATTGATTAGAAGGGTAAAAACAGAAGTGTGTTTTAACTTTGCCAAATTACTTTAGTGTAGCACTGTTTCTATAAATTCATCGAAAGGTAGTCATTAAGGAGGAAGGAAAACTACTTAAGCCAGAGCTTCCTTACCGGAAATCTACCAGCAGCTTGTCACTGGGCAATCCAGCAATGAGTCAAAGTTTTTTATTATGCTTACAACTGCCCAACTATCTCCCATGGTTTCCAGGCAAATCCAGATATGCAGCTAAGTAGACTGTTATAACTATGCCTTGTGTATACAGAATGGAGAAAATTTCCCATGGGGAGAAGTTGAACAGGCTCAATTTACAAATAAGTAATGGGTTTATTAATTATCTTGACTGAAAATCAGATTAATATTTTTGACCCTTTAGATAGAAAGATATTGGAGCAACTTCTAAAGATGTAGGTGAGTTTATATTAAGATTCAATGTGTTTATGGATATTGCTGTATGACATATTTGGCTACAGCAGACTGGGACTCAAACCCAATGATCCAGAACATCCTTTGAAGTCCTATCTTCTTACAGATTCAATAAACATTTCATTTCATTTCACTGTGCTGCTGTTCTCAAAGGGAAAGACTTGGCCCACAGAACCTAGTTTTCTGTTCTCACTGATTTCTCAGAGCCACAGAACGGTTGAGGTTGGAAAGGACATCACATCAAACCCTACTGCTCAAGCAGGGCCATGTAGAACAGACTGCCTGAGTCCATATCCAGGTGGCTTTTGAATACTTCCGAGGATGTCAGCATCCCATCAGTATCACAATAAAAAAGTGTTTCCTTATGTTCAAACAGAACCTCCCATGCCTCCTTTTTTTGCCCATTGCCTCTTGTACTGACAAGGACAGTAGTGAATGTTGAAACACAAAAAATTAGTAATAGAAATGAATCAGGGGAATCTTTATGTGGAATATTTGTACTGTGTGAAGCTACTTGTAAAACATTTCTCCTTCTTTTCTGTATCTCTATGGAAATTATTTTACAAGTATATGCATAAAATTGGAAGTTCTTTTCTTGGATATAAATTCTAAATCACAAATTTAGCCATGGAAAAAAGTTTTGCTGTGGATATATGTGGTGTTCTAACCCCAGTAAGCAACTAAGCACCACCCAGCTACTCTGTCACTCCTCCCTGGTGGGATACAGGAGACAATCAGGAGAGTAAAAGTAAGAAAACTCATGAGCTGAGGTAGTTTCATAGGTAAAGCAAAAACTGCACATGCAAGCAAAATAAAATAAAGAATTAATTCATTACTTCCTATCAGCAGGCAGCAGTTCAGCCATCTCCAGGAAAGCAGAGTTCCATCACACATTACTGTTACTTGGGAGGACAAATGCCACTAACTCTAAACATCCCTCCCTTCTCTCTCTTTCTCCCACCATTTATTGCTGAGCATGACATCATATGGTATGAAATATCCCTTTGGTCATTTGGGGTCAGCTGTCCTGGCTGTGTCACCTCCTAGCTTTTCTGCACCCCCAACCCACTCGCTGGTGGGGCAGCATGAGAAGCAGAAAAAGCCTTGACTCTGTGCAAGCCCTGCTCAGCAATAACTAAACTAAAACATCCCTGTGTTATCAACACTGTTTTGGTCACAAATCCAAAACATGGCACCATATAACCCACTATGAAGAAAATTATCCGAGCCAAAACCCGAATCCAGAAACTGGGAGTATCACACTCCTGTGAAGAGCTGGTCTCAGCAATTCTTGAAGTTTGTAGGAGACAATATATTGTCACAACTACTCAGTGAGACAACTGGGAAAGATGCCTTCCTAGACTTGATGTTTGAGAAGGACTCGTATGAGATGTGATGGTAGGTGGCTGTCTTGGCCACAGTGATCATGAAATGGTTGAGTTTAAAATTTTTGCTGTAATGAGAAAAAAGATCAGCAGAGTTGCTACCTCCTTCAGGAGAGCAAACTTTAAGCTACTCAGGGAACTGTTTAGCAGAGTACCCTGGGAATCTGCTTTTGACAGCTTAGGAGCCCATGAGTGCTGGTCGATTTTTAAGAACCATCTTTTAGAAGCACAGGAGCAGGCAATCTCATGTGTCAAAAGTCAAGCAAATGAGGCAGAAGACCAGTTTGGCTGAGCACGGAACTCCTCATGGGGCTCAGCAGGACAAAGTGATCTCTGGAAGCAAGGTCAGGCTTCACAGGAAGGTTACAGAGCTTTGGTTCTTATATGCAGGGAAAGACATGAAAGGCCAAAACTTGCTTAGAGTTGAAACTGGCCAGTGTTGTTTCAGATAACAAGAAGAACTTTTTAAAGTATGTTAATAGCAAAGAAAACATCGGACTGATACTTGTTGAAGATGGTCATCTGATTAATAGGGATAAAGAAGAAGTGGAGGTACTCAATGCTTTTCTTTGCCCCAGTCATTAATAATACCGATAGATGTTGGGCTGCCCAGTCTCCTGAGTCAGAGGACCACGAGTGCAGGAAGAGTAACTTTACATTTGCGAATACCGAAATTGTAAGGGACCAGCTGCATCAGCTGAATGTTCACAAGTCCATGGCCCTGATGGAATTAATCCCAGAGTTCTGAAGGAGCTAGGGGATGGTATGGCAGGACCAGAGGAGGGCAACAAACCTGGTGACAGGGCTGGCAGGCATGTCTTGTGAGGAGCTGCTGAGGACTTTGGGTTTGTCTAGTTTGGAGGAGGGGCGACCTGACTGCTCTCTGCAGCTTCCTGAGGAGGGAATGTGGAGAGGGAGGTGCTGAGTTCTTCTCCCTGGGATCCAGTGGCAGCAGTCATGGCAATAGCTCAAAGCTGCACCAGGGAAGGTTTAGACTGGACATTAGGAAGTGTTTCTTTACCAGCAGGATGGTCAAACACTGGAACAAGTTTCCGACAGAGGTGTTTGATGCCCCAAGCCTGTCAATGTTTAAGAGGCATTTGGACAATGCCCTTAACAACACGCTTTAACTTTTGGTCAGCTGTGAATTGCTCAGACAGTTGGACCAAATGGTCATTCTAGGTCCCTTCCAACTGAAATATTCTCTTGTCTTGTCTTGTCTTCTCTATTCTATTTTCTTTTCTATTCTTTTCTATTCTATTCTATTCTAATCTATTCTATTCTATTTTATTCTATAGAAAAGCCTTATCTTATTCCTATTTTTTTCTTTTTTCTTTTTTCTTTTATTTATTTTTTCTCCCTATTATTTTTTATTTTCTTTTTTTTTTTTCCCTGTTTTCTTTCTTCTTCTTTTTTTTCTTTTCCTTTTTTGCCATTTGGTGTTTTATCTCTGCTACAGTGGTATTAAGGTGCTCTGTAGACCAGCTGAGATTTTTCAAAATCAGTTGTTCTGAATAAAATGTAAGATCATTGTCACAAGACATGTAACAATGGAATATTTTCTCTTTTGAAGTCTGTTGCCATAAAAGACTCATTTAGTTCTTAAAGTATGGGACGTACTTAAGATCATATGCACTTCTAATCATGTATAGTTCATGTGAAAGAGGTCACTTGTTACATTGGTCTTGATTTTGTATGTTTAAACCAAAACTTTTGTTCCTTTAAGAAATTCAGAATAATAATATATATTAACAGATTTGCAAAAATTTGTAGAAAATAAATGTTTAATTCTGAGAGGAATCACTTTACAACAAACTAGTAGCTTTGAAAAAATGGTTGGGGAATATGAAACAAAACAGAAGTTCAGCTCTTTATCTGATGAGGTGTTTATCTTCTGTCAACACTATAAGATCACTTTCTTCAGAACAAATCCTAAAAATGTAATGGAACTAAATAATGAATAGATATTCTGTATTTTCATTACGTTGTGGTCATGTCTTTTCTTGATCTACTTTTTTTCCTACCTATGTGTATTAGGTTCACATTGACCTGTGTGTACTGCTAAATACTGTGCCTGTATCTTGGTAAGATGCAGACAGACATGAAAAAGGATGTGACTCATTCAAACAAAAAAGAAATACAAGGAAGAAGTAAGAGAACAGTAAATGAAAATAGAAGAGATGTGATGCAAAGAGAACAGTAAATGAAAATAGAAGAGATGTGATGCAATAGGAATTAATGCAAGATCAGTTTGGCATTTGTGTATCATGATTTAGTGCAGTCAATACAGACACCACTTTGGGAAGTATTGGAACAGTAAGAAACAAAATACAAATACATGACATAACAGAAAAATAAATAATTCAGTCATAGTATTTTGAATGATTTAAAATGTTTAGTTAACAATTTTTTCATTTCAGTATCTTTGTGTTGCCATTTATAACATAATCAAAATGATAAAGTCTCAAAATAATTTACAAATTAAAGTTTCCTTTCACTAAAAAAATCAGACATATATAATAATGTTTCTGTTTTACGTTCTAGCAGCTGCATTTAAGACTGTTAACTTTAAAGGTGCTCAAGTCTTATTTTAAAATATATGTATGAGATTATGATTTAATACGGCAATGACTTCTGATTTTTGTTTTAATTACAAATGCTTATGTAAATCTACCATATCTTTCCTATTTGTAAGTGCAGTGATTGCAGAAAATTTCAGCAAATATCTGGGAATTTTGAAGTGGCTACAATGAGGTAAAAAGACATATTTCATAGGAAAAAGACTAAAATACTATAGTTTTCTCAAAAAAATACTTGGCTTTCTTTAGGAATTTTTAAATACATCAATGAAGAGTAACTGAAGTAGAGTCAATTGACATATTTTACTTAGGTTTTAAACATTTTTCATGCAGGATGTAACTAACGTAGACAAAGGGGTGAGAAGCAAAGTATTTTCATAGAGTAAAAATGGTCAGAAAACCAGAAAGGAATAAAGGATTAGTTTGGATAAAGTAAAAAACAGACAACCAATTTTTTTGTCTTTCAAGAAAACCACTGCTTTAGAAATATTTATTTAGCCAACTCTCTGCCAGAGATCATAGGTTATGAATCAATTTCAACCAATAAATCCCTTCATACAGAACTTTCAGGTCTAGGCAGGAGAGAAAGAGGGAACATCTCATATTAATTTGCAAAATTTAATAAAACAGTTATTTTGCGAGTATATTACATATTTTACAGGTGTCTGGCAAGCTTCTAAAGTTCAGAACATAACCAAAATGCTGCAGGAATGAAAAAAAACCATCTGTGTATTATAGCTTCATTTTCCTTCTATAATTTGTATGCTGAATTGCAGCGTATGAAACCTGTGTTGATGGAATTTCCATATGAAGAGAGACTTGCAATTTTAGTATATTTTCGTCAACTTGTGGGTTCTGCCTGTTCAGATGGAAGGAGCGATTCAGCCATGAGAAAACTCAGAGTTGAATTTACACCAGGTTTGACACCAGTCTCATTTGCTTGCCTGAACAACTAGGGCAGGCAGAAGGCAGGACTGGAGGGTGACGGAGTTGGGGTGGGGAGAAATGGTGAGAGAGAAGCACTGGAGGGATCTGGTTTTGTCTCTGGCTGATCAAACAGGTCTTCAGAGGGCTTAAAACACAGAAAGGAATATATTTCACTCATCTTAAACAAGATTAAAGATTCTATGCTTATTTTAACAAGTAATGCAAAGACATGATTGTACTTAGTACAGCAAAGTATGAGCTGTAATACATCAGTATTTGTAATGCTTTCACTTCTAAAAGTATAAAACCCCACAAATTCCTTAGCCTCTGTATGTAATCCCAAATACCTACTTCTTTTAATGCCCTTCAGTTCTATTTAATGCAGAGAGTGATCAAAACAGTAAATTTTATGCCATTTAATCTTGTTCACCTGTCTGTCTGTGCATTAGATTCCATATACGCTGTTGAACACTAACTTAAATCCAAAACACCCTTGTGATCGATTGCTTTAATCTTACACTCTTAACTGCTCTATTTGTTGAAACTGTTTCTAATTCTCCAAACCTTTATCTAATTTTCAACGTTTTCTTTTAATCCAGAAAGCAATCTCATACAAAAACACACTCTGGTGCTAGCAATTTTGTACAAAAATGTACTCTGGCATCAGCGTTGTCTTAAATCTAATGCAAGGTTTTCCTCACAATTACAGTTTTATGGCAAAAGCATGACACTAGTGCTTTAGAAATGAGGTCCATTCTTTTTACAAAAACAGAAAATCCAACCATGTACATATGCATATATATCTAAGTACACTATTTCCACTGTTTCATGTGTTTGTTCTAACATAAAAGCAAAAGGATGGAAATAATTTTTTAATTACTTGTCACTTACCTCTAGGCTGTGAGCAGGTAGCAACATTCTTTGCTGTTAGCTCTTTGAAAGTGCTTCTTAACTTTTCATCAATGAAATCTCAAGTCTGGTCCTCCATACTCTTTTCATACTTGATCCAGCTACAAATCATTAAAAATATCTTCTTTTTCTTGCCAGTAATTTTGGCCCTTCAGTGGGCTCTGTGCCCACCATAGTGCAATCTAAGTGTCTGAATTGTAATATATATTAAACTCTTAAATAAGCTTTCCCTTTATTCCTATAAATGTATTTGTGTTTATTCTCATAGTCTTACATGTATCCAGGTACTAACCAGACAGTTGCCAAAGTCCTATGAAACGATATTTTCTAAAACTGCTGTTTTGACTTGTGAGGAATTCTGTCTTATGAGATCTTCAGCCCAAATATGCTGTATGAAGCTTTTTTGAAAAGGTCAGAGTGAGCAAAATGAACCATCAAATCTGCTATGGGCACAACAGCAATATGAGTTAATGTTGCCTGTAGGTTTTAACAGCTGTGTTAAGACCATAACCAGTTTAGCCTGTTGCTTAATGGTTAGACATTCATTTGGGAGATAGAAGCTAGAAGTCTGAACCTTGTCAGACTGAAAAGAAAACTGAAGCCTCCCATATCTTGAGTGCTATAAACATGGGCTATTGAAGAAAATGAGAACATCTTTTCCTTGTCTTTAATAGAAAGGCTACAATTAGATTTTATAATAACATAAAGTCCTTCATATTATAGTAAGATCCTCGAACCAGGCAACTTAAATCATGCTGTCCACTGAGGTAAATCTCTGATGACTTTGCTGAGATCCCAGAGTAGTGCAAGGTCAATTTTTAGTAGCTGATTATGGAACAAGATCTTAGATTTGCAAGCATTTTGATTACAGAAATATAATTTATTCGGTGGCAAGACCATGATCCTTCAGATAAGGTAATAGTAAATAGATTTTATAACAGTGAATGAGAGTAACTTAATTTATTGCAAATTAAAACAGTAAAAAATGTATTTACAAACAAGGTTTTTTAATTAAGTATACATTAATAAAGAAAAGTTTGTGTAAGATAAACGTTCAGAAATAATTTTTATTAATTCCCTTGTGTAAATAGAATGTCAGCTAGTCTTTCACGAAATGCATAGAAAATATATTCAGAACATTTTGTATTTCACACAAGCTATTTAACAATTATTCCTCTATTGTTGGTAAATAATCAGTATTTTAGCTGCTTAATTTAATGACCAACACAATAACACAAACACAATTACATTTTTTCTGTAGGTATTGCACCTGAAGTAAATGCAAAATAATATACTATTTATTTCTATTTTGACACAGACTAACAAATAATATTTTCATAATAAATAAAATAATAAAAACATTAACTGAAAAAATCATATGAAAAAAGCACAGTAAAACTGTGAATAATAATGTTTATACTTAATATCATGTCATTGTCTTGTACAGTCTGGCCAGAACTATGCAAAAAAATTTAATTTTTTGGTTCACTGTTCAGCTCAGAAAAAAAGTTAAGGTCAAATCTGAAGAAGTTTTTAATTAAACCATACATTTCATTTGACACCTTCTTCCTGCAGTGCTCATTTCTGTTTCCTCTGCTCTTCCACCACATTAAAGAAAGAAATCACAGTATGTTAGATAAAATGTATCACACTTTTGTTTTACTTCATCCAAACACATTTCAAAATATGATTCTTTTCAATACATTAAGTTTCTTGTTTGTCATACGTGGCTGGAACAATTCAATGCTCATCTGTGAATGATTCAGGTGACTAAACAGATTTTCTGAATAAAATATTCAAAATTACAGGTCTTAGACTTGATCTTGAACTGATGTAAGCAGAATTAATTTTGCACCTCCTGACACAGTTTTAATTTAAGTGAAAGAGACTGTATTACTAGTATTATAAATAGTATTTTAATATTGGGTTTTATTTAATATCTTGTTTTTAATAGCTTGCTTTCATTGCCGCTATCTTCTTTGTCACCATTCTGGTTTCTGGCAAAGGTAGAAGTTAAGCATTCCAGAGATGGACAACGGACTTCCTAAGACCCAGCCTGACCTAGGTCCTAAGACGTGACCTGTGTTACCTAAGGAATCCTTTCGTCCATCAGGTCCTAATGCAAAGCAGGACCACAAACCAGGTTTTCACGTGGAAGAAGGCAGATTTGGTGCCATTAAGCAGCTGAAGGGATGTGATGCTAATCATGTCTGAAGAAAGCCGTATCACTGTACTTGGAAGAGGTGAGAGATGACAAGATTGTGAGACAAGAGCAGAGGAGACTAGAAGGAAGAATAAAGCTTCGTAAAACCATCCAATGCATCTGATGCTTGAATATATTTGGATTTGTGACATGAGAGGTGTGTGTACCTCATGAGGCTGGGCTGCGGAGCCTTCATATTATTTGCTTGGCAAAGTGGAAGTCTCACTGGGTTTCAGTCACTTTTCTCCTTCAGAGGAATCTCTTATTGATTAGAGTGACTCCTTAAATTTGTTGTTTTTACAACAGGAGAAAAGGTCTTCAAACAGCAAGTTATCTACCTGTACATTTAACATCGTGTAAGCTTACCCAGGAGTGCTATATCTTCCTCTCTTCCCAAACTCTGTAAACAGAGCTGAGGTCTTATATGCATCTAGGTGCCTGAATCACCCAGTTCCTCAGAGCCTCAAAAATCTTGAGATTGTTGTTACACAGCTGAGTAAACCAGATTGTGAGGCATACAAGCTCACATCCACTGTTTTGCCAACTTCAGCTGGTATTTTTAACCAATTAATTGAGGGAGAAAATGTATCCTGAAGATAGGATGAGGTCTGTGGGAAGGTACTGGAAGAACTATCAGCATTGATCAGTTTAGCCTTTGTTCCAGCAGAACAGGCTACTTACCAGTACATCTGAAAATAGTAGCCAGCCTGAGTGTAAAGCAGCAGAAATGTGCTCGAGAGTGTTTCACGTGTGTCTCAACAGGTTGGTGAGAGTATCCAAATAAAAGTATAAATTAAATAAAAACTTATCCACTTGATCCTGTTTGAAGTAATTTTGGATATAGGGCAGAACTAGAATGGCAGTTATTAAAGCTCTGATATTTGCTTCTAAGAATCTTAAAATACAAGCCATTAAATTATCATATGTAAGGATATCTTGTCTTCAGCTGTGTTCATCAGATAGTTACTTAGGATCTGTTTCCAAAGGCCTCATTACAGTTGTCAATAATTTCCCCTTTATTTGCTAAGGTAACAAGAGCTGGTTTTGGACTCTCTCCACAATCAAGCAAGTGACTTCAGCGTATGTTATGGGAATGTATTTATACGGTCAGAGTACTTCATACCTGGTAGCTTTTTCTTCTAGAAATGGAAAAGAATAGCACTACTGTTTCATTCATTGTAACGAGAAGTTAGTTAGAGAGGCTGGGACAATGTTATCTCTTATTGTCAGTTCTGATTCAGTATACAATTCTGTAAATTAAATATAAGATTGGAAAGGCGAGTAATTTAAAACTGATGAACAAATTAAGAGAATCAATCTTATATTAAAGATGTTCATATTTACAGTCTAACTCTTTGTGGTTGATTATAGGATCTCACAAATGTAGATAAATTATGAATGCAAAGAGTAGGTACAGTACTCCTGGATTTCCCAGCCAGAGTGTGCTGTCAAGTTTGCATTACTGCTTATATTGAAAAGAGTCACAAGTATCTCAGAAAAAAAGAGTTGTCTGTGCAAAATAAATCCTCCAACTTTACTCTGGTTAAAATTAATTTATGCCTCCAATCAGATAGTGATTCTGCTATACAGATAAGCAATCACAGATAAATTACACTGGCAAATTGTGTTCCAAAAAGAATGGGCACACATCTGAAAATTTACTGGGATAGTTTTGTCTAGCTATTATAGCCTCCTCAGTTCTTCATGGCCGTTTATTACATGAAATGTCATAGTCTTGTATGTATGACAGCCTTTACATTGAAGTTACCTAATGCTTACCAATATAGAGAAACATGAAGGGGCTTCATTGTTCTTTTTCCTCTCAGTGAGTGTTGACATCAGATATGTCACCAGGACTTCAAAGTGGAAATTTTTAACAGAAAAGTGACTTCTTCTATTTCATGAAAATCCATTTAAGTTTCACAGAGTTACAAACTGCCAGAAGCTGTCATTTGGTGCCTGTGGTTTGTGTAATACAACTTGTTGGGTTTTAGTTTTGGCAGTGAGCCAGAACCCCTACAGCTGCTCCTAGGCTGTGATCACAGCATCTCACAGTAACATTTTAGACAAGTCAAACTCTGGATAAAGAGATGTCTCCTCATCAAAGAACAGGAGAAGAGATGTGATCTATGGATAGAGCTATGGCCCAAGGTCCTTGAACATTTCCAGGCAACGACGTCTTTCTCACTGCATACATCTTATACTAAGAATTTCTAAGCTCAGAAACTACAGTCCTTCAGCTTTAATGGGAAGTCACTGATACCATTGTTGTGTTTGGCATTTTATGGTCATCTTCCCATCAGTTAGTGGAAAGCTCTGTGTAAATGTCAAATATTATTATTAAAAGATATTCTGGATACACAGAAAGTGGCCCACATGAGGAATCGAGTAACCTGGATTTTTTCTACGACAAGCATCTCAAAGACCCAAATTCCAACTGCAAAATTCTGTAACACAGGGGTCAAAAAATGAATCTCAGTGAGGAAAAGTATCAGCTCTGCCAGTGATTTCTTAGGAAGACCTACTATATCTTCATCTTTGCCAGTTCTGGCTGCACAGAGATGCTCCTCAGGTTTAACATAAGCATTATTTTAGTGTGTAGTGCAGACCTTTCTAACAACAGATTCACAGGGGACAAACAATAAAAGACTGCTTTAGAAGTTCAGGGATTGAACTGGTAAGTCAAAAGTTTCTAACATAAATAGTAATTATATAATCCACTTACTTTTAATGAAATCTCAGAAATGTTGTTTTCAGGCAAGTAAATATATAAGGCTGAAGTTACCTCATTTGTTGTAAGACTATGACAGCCAGAACATTACTAGTCCTTTGGCCATGTATGCTACCAGGTAGGTAAAACTACATGATCATTTGCTTTATTCACATGCTCCCTGCTTCACCTGGTGCGTAGGATGAACTGTATTAAATCAGTAAATCAAGATTTTTTTTTAATAAATGAAACTTCCAGTTACTGAAGATGTACACTATAGCACTGGAATCTGTGAAGTGTGAAGTCAAAGTAGAGAAATGGATGGAAGAAAAAGAATTAATAGTTTAATCAAGTAAATATTCTTATTTTACCCGTAAATATTCTGAGCTTTGCTACAAAGTTCCTTTTTAATGTAAGTAATTTAAATCCAAATATTTGCAGATGAAAATAAACTAGTTTTTGCTTTCAAAACTGCTAATTAAAACTAAGTAAAAAATGGAATATGTTTCACAAAAGAGTTCAAGATTTTTATCTTTTTTAAATTTGGATTAGGACTGAAACTTGAGTATATCAAATTCCCCAAAGAAATATTGAAAGGAGGATTCAAGTTGAAGTAAAACATGTGGGTTTCTCAATTACTTCTTTTTTTTTTTTTTTTTTTTTTTTTAATGTGTTATAATTTAAAAGAATTATACAAAAATTTCTATAACAGAAGAATAGCTTTCAGGAACTTTCACTGTTTACTCCAAATTAACAGCTGAAGCCCCGGGGAGTTGTCATATCTAACTGCTTAGTAAAAGAAGCAATGTAGTCTAGAAAATGAAGACATTCTTAGGAAAAAAAGAATACGGCTGTGTGCATAATAGCTTGATTTTAATTACTAAATTAAATAATTAAAAATAAATCAAGAAAAATGAGGGGGCAATGGGGAGTGGCCATTTGAAAATAAATTTGTCTATCTACTCACTTGGGGTCGGGGAGAGACTGAAAAGCAAATTATTCTGTTTTCTTTTCCAGTTGTCTGATCTGAAAAATAAATGATTAATCTCTTATCATGTATTCATGCTGCAAAGATAAAAATCCATTATCCATTTTGAAGAAATAAGGGTTTTTTTATAGATATCTTATTTTTCCTTACATAATGTGATGACTGGATGGCATGCTTTCATTTATGATGGCATGCTTTGAAATACCCAAGAATATACTGAGTCATGAAGACACATATTTTTAAATATCACGGTTTTCAAATCTTTCCTAATATTGTGTATTTTCCTAATTTCTGTCCATCCTGCAGGTTCCATTGAGTTACCCTCTTTCATGTATAAATTTTCACATATGCACAGGTTTTATGTGTGGAGTTATATTTACCAGTTAATATTGAGAATTAAAGTTATTGTGTTCTACGCATTTTTTTGACTCAAAAATCTTGCAAGCTTGCATGTTTTTTAACAAAATATTATAATATGTGAGTGTACTATTCTGTTCCACCATAACACTTTATTAATAAGTTTCATTTATTTAAGTACAAATCATTATAGTTAATGTTTAATAATGTATAATTTAATTATGAAATTAGAGACATGATTAAGCAAAAGACCTAAACCTTCAGCCTTTTTTACATGAAAAATTCACTGAGTTCAGTTGGACTTCATTTCTGAAGAACATTGTGTAGAAGTTTTGATGCCTAGACTCATTCTTTCTTTTTTTCTTTCTTTTTTTTTTTTTCTTCAGCTGTACATTACATAAATTGAAGGTATGTCTGACTAATCTAGTGGTCTTCTATGATGGAGTGACTGCATCAGTGAACAAAGGAACACCTACGGATGTGATCTACCTGGACTTCTGTAAGGCTTTGATACAATCCCCCCAATTCTTGCTGCTAAATTGGAGACAGATGGGTTTGATGGATGGATTGTGGAATGGATAAGGAAATGGCTGGATGGTCACGTCCAAAGAGTCAATGGTTTAGTGTCTAAGTGGAAATCAGTAACAAGTGGTGTCCCTCAAGGGTCTGTACTGAGACTGATACTATTTAATAACTTCATCAATGACATAGACAGTAGGATTGAGTTCACTCTCAGCAGGTTTGCAGATGACACCAAGCTGAGTGGTGCATCTGATTTGTTAGAGGGAAGGGATGCCATCCAGAGGGAGCTTGAAAGGCTTAAGGAGCAGGTCCATGAAGTTCAACAAGGCCAAGTGCAAGGTCCTGCACCTTGGTTGGGGCAATTCCCAGTGTCAGTAGGGACTGAAGAAAGAATGAATGGAGAGCAGCCCTGCAGAGAATAACTTGAGGATATTGATGGGTAAAAAATTAGACATGAACTGGCAAAGTGCATTTGCAGCCCAGAAAGCCAACTGTACCCTGGGTTGCATCCAAAGCAGCGTGACCAGCAGGACAAGGGAGGGGATTCTGCCCCTCTGCTCCACTCTGGTGAGACCTGCCCCCTGCAGCACTGGGGTCCTCAGCACAAGAAGGACATGGACCTGTTGGAGCGAGTCCAGAGGAGGATCATAAAAATGATCAGGGGACTGGAGCATCTCTCCTGTGAAGAAAGGCTGAGAGAGTTGGCGTTGTTCAGCCTGGAGAAGAGAAGGCTCCGGGGAGACCTTAGAGCAGCCTTTCAATACTTAAAAGGGGGCTTGTAAGAAAGGCAGAGGCAGGCTTTTACCAGGGTCTGTAGTAACAGGACAAGGGGCAATGGTTTTAAACTGGAAGTAGGTAGGTTTAGACTGAACATAAGGAAGACATTTGTATGATGAGGATGGTGAGATATTGGAACAGGTTACCCAGAGAAGTTGTGGATGCCCCATCATTGGAAGTGTTCAAGGTCAAATTGGATGGGGCTCTCAGCAAACTGCTGTAGTGAAAGATGTCCCTGCCCATGGCAGGGGGTTGGACTACATGATCTTTAAAGGTCGCTTCCAACTTTAACCATTCTATGATTCTGTGTTCTACTAGCTATTCCACAGCAATTGGTTAAATATCAGACACTGAAAGTTCGAAATTAAACTTCACATCTGTCTCTTTCTCCACAGTTGTTACCCTTCCTTTTATAAGACTCCATCCTGAGTCTTTCTGGTCACTTCAGTACACTTCTTCTTCTTTTTGAGGTAAAAAATGTCTGTTTCATTTGTCAGTGTTTAGGTAGTCCAGGCGCTGAAATCTCAAACAATCCCTTACCTCTTTAGGAAAAGGTTATTCTTTTTTTCATTCTTTTGAATCTGCTAGAATTATGAAGTTATACTTGTAGGGAATCTGTAGCTTAACCAATTAGATAGGTTTACATTTTCATCTGTTCTGAAGATTCAATATTACTTTATATTTTCTATTGTAATTACTTAGAAAGTCTCCCTGTTTACTTTTAAATGACTATGGAACGCATTGAATAAATGGAATTGCTTGTCTCATAATCCTTAGTGAATTAGGATGTTTAACCAGCTATGATAAATAAAGTTTGAAAGCATTGAGTACCTTAACCTCTTCCATTTAAGTTTCCTCTCAGTATATTAATTCATTAAAGTGGTGAATATTTAAACTAAGGAAATATGCAAGAGGAAGGTCTATGACTCCTCAAAACAGCATCTGTGACCTGCAATGCTGTGTCTTTTCACAAACACTGAACTTCACTGATGTGAATAGTCATGTGGGAGAGGGAGATGCATTAGCCTATCAGTTTCTGGGAATATACCTTAAATATGAACTATAATAATGAACAAATATATTTATTCGAAGTCAGATAAAGGGGAATTGAGACAAAATTTTCATTATCAATATTCAGTTCAGATCTAATTTGTAGCCATTTGGGGAGTGGATTAGATGATCTTTGGAGGTCCCTTCCAACCCAAACCATTTTATGATTCTGTAATTCTATTCAGAATGAAAATTATGACAATACATTTAATTACCACTTTACACTTTACATTTTTATGGGCTAGAAGTCAGCCTTACCTGTGTGTTGTAATTTTTCAAGGTACTCAGTAAAAATGAAATTCCATCCAAACCATGTGTGTTTCAGAGCTGCTCATGCACTGAAGCATGTAGAATTTTCTGCCTCAGCCATCTGTAAAAATTTCTGAGAGCAAGGCTGCTAAAGTGAAACAGCCAAATCTTTTCACCTGTGTGAATGAATGAGTCAACTTCAGACTCCAGGAGATTAAAAAAAAAATTAAAAATACCAATGACAACTTTTGCAGGTATTAAGTCAGTCTTTCACACTACACCCATATTGGGATCTTGAGTGTTCCTATTCAGAAAAGTAAGATAAAATCTCTGCTGGGAATTTGTGTAGAGTTATTGAGGGAGAAGAAAAGGAGGGAAAGATAAATATGCACAAAGGCAATCTGAACAGTATGTGGTGCATGAGTCTTCAAAATTTTATTTTAAGCCTCATTCAGGATCCAACTATTACTAGTAGTATTATCTTTTTGGTACAGGAAATAGATCTCACAGCCCAGAAGTGAACAGCTTTAAAGCAAAGAAAAATATGGATTTTTTTTTAAAATGGTGATTATGAAGAGATGACCTTGGAAAATAAGATGGCATATTAATACCTATAGAAAAGGCTGAAAAAATCTGAATTGAAATCATATTTCTTACAAACTGTGCCTAAAGTGTGAGTATAGGTAGTGTATATGTGAAAGATAGGCAGGTTGTCTGTTCTACTCTATCTGGATGAGTGATTGATGGATTTCTATTAGTATATTCTTTCTACTTCCCTTCCATGACCCTGAGGTCCACTTTTCTCTTACATAGTGCAAAAGTAATCAGCAAAATATTGTACAGAGAATTTTTCTTGTTTTGTTTTGTTTTGTTTTTTAAGAGAACTTCTATCAACCTTTGTGGTAAGAAACACATAGAAATGACTCTGATATTTAACTGTTGGCTTTCTTTTAAGAGTCGACCTCAAAAAAATGTGAAGTTTAAGAAAGATTTTCCAATTATACATTTCTAGATAAACTCCCAGATAATATTGTTTTAGTACTATAAAAATGTAGTACTGTCCTTTAGCAAACAAAGATAACCATACACAGTTGAGCAAAAAGCTAAAATACAAGTAATACATATCCATGAAAATTTTCCAAAATCGTATCGTTTATTAGCTGAGAAGTATCCTATCATTAGGCTTGATAACTCGTGTCTCCAGGCTGATCTGAGATGATATATGGAACTGAACTGAACCGAACAGAAGCAGAATCTGTAACTTTGCTCAAGGTAGCTAGAGGTATTACTAATGTAAAGTGAAGCACTTTCTAAGAATATCAAAACCAAGGAAACACTACTCCTCCCTCCCTCTTTGTCTTCTGTGCACAAAATAAAAAGGAAGAAAAGAAACATACAACAGATGAAAATAAAATACACCACTAAAATGACAATAAAGAGACAATGGTTGTCCTTCCAATTTTCTAAGTTGCCTTCACGAGCAACTTTCACTGAACAGAGACTTGAATGTTTGCAGTAAAAGAAAAACTGGAATATAGGCTTATTGATGAATTATTCTATTATATATGTGTATCTGTACAGACATATATTTACATATATCCTAGTCATTCTTAGGATACAGTTATTGTAGTAAGCTTTTAATCTTGCATGAGAGCTCCCTTACTGAATCACAGGGTATAGTATGTATATATGTGGTAGATAATGAAGAATACTAGATCTGATTGCAAATATCCCTGGTAAGACTAGCAGTGATCAGGTCTTGGAGCAAGTCATGCTACAAAGACTTTAGGCAAAACATAAGAAACCAGACTGTAGACTATTAAAGGGCACAATTTACATGTGAAAAAAACCAAGCCCCACAGAATATGAGCAAACTACAACAGTTGCAAAAGTTTCTTTTAAAAAATCAAACATTCAAGAAATTGATTAAAAATTAATAAGCAGTTAATTTGTATAATCAGTGCATTTCTCTACCATGCTAAGTACCTAAGAGTTTATCTTTATTTGTGAAAACTATCTTGATGTGTGATCTTCTTGAACTACTCAGAACTTATCTTCATGCAAAATGCCACACATGGATAGGATTATCTGACATACTGAAAGTTCATACTCTAGTTTTCTTCAAGTGCCTATATTTTTGATCTGGACCTCTTTCCCACACTGATGTAGCCAAATACACAGAAATATGCAGAAATCCTTAGTTATGTAATGTCATTACTGGCATGCACTGAGTAGTTTATTATATTACAATCCAAGTTTTTTAATTACGTCATGAAATAAATATTGTTCTACTATACTATTAAACAAATTACGAAAATCTGCCTAGTCACTAAATAAATCAGGCAGTATAATTGAGCATAAATAGCTACTAGTACCAACCTAATCTGTTTAGATAGCAAAAATGTTCTTTTCATTTCTTTTGCTAAGCAGAGAACTCTGGGAAGTCAAGAAAGGATTCAGCACTTTCATCCTTTTCTTTGGAAATTGATACCATATCTCTCACTTATCAGAACAGGGAAAAGACCATAGATAATGGTCTTTAAGAAACAACTGGTTAGTTTAAAATAACTTCTTAGAACAACTTGGCAAAATGTGAGTTGCTTTCAGCAAAATTCAACCCCTAATAAATTTATGTATGTATTGAGTTTAAAAGTGCTGTTAAGATTCCTACAAATTTATCCCAAAAAAAGTTGTTCATACTTCATGAAAATTTAACACAAAGTTGTCTTGAAGATCCTGCCTCTTAACTGAAACTTTTTGTTAAAATATGCAACTAGAGTGCCAGAAATGCTCTGTATTTCTACGCAGAAATAAGGATTACAAGAGAAGCAGAGATTGCACTTGATTTTTTATTCTTCTGGGAAGAGATACAAAGGAAGATTGAATAAAACATTTTGCATGATTCTGAGATTAAAGTAAAGTATAAAGACTCAGAATCTGAACTGTGTAGCATTACAATAGTGTCTTAAACTTCCACAATTAATATATAAAAGAGACTGTTCCCAATTCTGATCTCACATGTTGTACTGAAAGTTTGTTGTGATTTCTCTGAGCTCTGCAAAAAATAATATAGATCAGAATCAGGAATAGGAAGCTCAGAAGTAACCTCTGGCATACATGGGGAAAAAAAAAAAAAAAAGTAAATTTTTAAAGCTTTTATTCAGCCTGGTGATGAATCATTTCAATTATCTCGTCCTTCATCTGTGTTCTCATACAGTTGTGGTGATATATGACTGTTAAACATGGCTGCCATAATGTAATGGACTGAGAAACAGTCTTAGTTACATGAGATTTCACTTTTCCTTTTCTTCCATTTCTCTGAATTTAAAATAGTGCTTAAAATAGTTGTGTAAATTGAAACAGTGAACTTTTCCATAACCACACATAGCTGAGGCTTCTCCGAACATTGAAATAACATTTCTATGCAGACTGTCCATATTTCTGTACTTTTTCAGTTTTGCCATACTAATCTGACATGTTTATGTAATGAAGAATTTTTATTTTTATGTTTTATGTTTCTGCACACACTCTACACAGGGTCTCAAAAAACCTGATGAAGCTTTTTATAAAAAAACAAATAGGTAATCTAAAATAGGAAGGATTCATTGTTTTTGCAGTAGCATGGGGCAGAGAGTTTCTCATCCTTTCCTAGCAAGTTTATGCTAGTAGGCCTAAGGCAAGCCTATTGACTTGTCTTTGTATCTGTTCCCTTATAGAATAAATGTCAAGCTCATAGTCTTGTGTGTTTACTGGCTGTCCTTAACAAAGAATGATTCATGGCTTGAACATAATCTATATTTAAAAATGCCTCAATACCATCAGATCCCTCTTTGGTGTCTGTTTCAAAATCTTTCAAATCTGGAACTTTATCAAGACTTTGAATGCCAGAAACATATCTAGCATTATGTTGGTTGAAGAATACCAATAATTCTTGGTCAGAAACAGGACTGAAAAGGGAAAATCAAAAAAAAAAATTAAAAAAGAAAAAAAGTCTTTTTCAAATACTGTGACCATCCTCATGCAAGCATATATATAGATAGATCTTTTTGTGGAAGGCTGAAGTACATTGTATCTAAAGTTCCAATTGCCTTGGTTATTTGGTCTATTTTTTATTATTCTTAATCTCTACAAGGTATTGGCTTGCAGAGGTCAGAAGTTGTTGGTCCAGTCATTATTTTTGTTTCTCCCTGAAGTCCATAGAGCTGGAAGAGAGAAGATTAAGGGATTCATGCAGATGAGCTCCATTTAATGTTGTGTGTCATTGTTATGGTTCTCTCATCCTCAGATGAGGCAGTAAGAGACAAAAGCGTGTGCAAATTCAAACATTTTGAAAGCTCTTCATACAGGTTAAATAATTACAGACAAAATGTTTGTGAGGTGTGTACAGTTTTTGAGCAAAGGAGATAAATTTCAGTTAAGAAATAAATAAAAAAGTAACCAGTGACAAGAGCTGGTTTTCACATTATGAATCAAATGCCATTTTCTCACTAAGAACTACTATTTTATCTTTCTGTTTGTCTTGGTATTTGTTTAGTAATGGATGCATTTTTTTATAATAATAAACTTGCACAGAAAGACCCAGGCATTTTAAATACACAAGAAAGATTTGTCCCCTTTTTACTGTGGGTTACCAGTTCTCCCTAGACACTCTCACCTACTGTCAATACCCTAGCATAACTGCAGTCCTGCCATAATACTGCTACAAGCCAATAACAGTCTTTGCCTTGTTAAACTTGTCACTTTTGGCAGCTGTACTCTTTCCTCTGTCATATTTCTTTTCCTCAACTATCTGCTTGATGCAAACTGAAAAATTGCCCCATCATTTAGTACAAGAAAGACATGGACATACTGAAATGAATCCAATGAAGAGGTACAAAGATTAATAAAGAACTGGAGCACCTGACATATGAGAGGAAGCTGAGAGAGCTGGGACATTTCAGCCTGGAGAAGTGAATGCTCAGGGGGGATCTTATCCATGTGCATAAACACCTGATGGGGGGAGTAAACTAGACTGGATATAGCCCTGAGCAACCTGCTTAGTTGCCCCTGCTCTGAGCAGGAGGTTGAACTAGGCGTTCACCTCCAGAGGTGCCTTCCAGCCTCAACCATTCTGTGATCCTATAATTTTCTGTGATTGTCTAATTAAACTAATAACAGAAAGATTATTGACATTACATGTGATCACAATAAAAGACCTAGCAATGTAAAAACTATTACAGAGAAAAAAATTATTATAATATTGGTAACAAAGGCAAATTTTCAGTTATTGAAGTGCTGACTTACTCAGTTAAAATTATATAGTGACAAATTGTAGGAAATTTTAGTATTCAGGTTAGGAAAATATAGGCTGAATGTGTCTCTCTCTTTGGAAAAATACCAATAAGGATTCTGAGAATGAGAAAATAGTAAGTCTCTTCATACCTTTATAGAGTATAAAATCTGTACTGTTATCAAGTTTCTTTCAGATAGGTACCATGGAGAATTTCCTCCTCACAAACAAGAAGTGTGCGTCTTCCCTTGTGCCTATGACACTTCCTAACATGATGTTGCAGTCACTCTTACCAAAGTAATAATGGCTTTTCTGTGTGAAATTTTTATCCTGTGGTTTTCAAACAAACAAACACACACAGAGAAAAATTCCTTCTTGGTTTCTATTAAACTCTTCTATTCTGTCCTTCCAAGTATTTCCTTCTAAGGTTATTGCTGTGAAATTCAGCAAAAATACTTCTCCATGAACAATGATTTCTGTTGTCTCAGCTTCCATTTGTCTGTGGGCAATACATATTTCTGAGACTTTTCAACATGTGGAACGACTATGCAAGCCCAACCATCGCCCCCTGTCAAGGTCTCTAGGGAGTTTGAAATTACATGACACCAAGTAGCTAAGAAACAGAGATAATGTGCTTTCTCAGACCTGTGTATAAATCAGTAAGGCTAAATAGTTGTTAGTTGCCACCCAGAGTGGTAGGTACTAAGGAAACTGCTAGTCTTAGTAATGACTGAATCCTTGAATTCAGCTAGAAATCTGTTAATACAGTAGTATCTTGCATAGCACAGCTGGTAAAAGCACTTTCCTTTATGACAGTATGTTTTATTAGTCATTTGTAAATTACTGGTGATATCTGAATTGTTATCGCTTCAAACAACAAACAAAACTTCTGATGCAGCATGTCTGTGGTCCCTAATTTGATGGATCAATGTATTTCTGCTCTTCTGCCACACTTGTTTTCTGTTTAACTTTCAATCTGAAACCACATTAGGAAAAAAGGCCTTGTACAATCAGGAGATGAGAATACTTTCAGTCTAAAATCACCTTGATGAGACTTCTATGTTGTCATCAATTATGATTTAATCTTTAAAATAAATGTCTTCAGAAAAGTCTCTTATAAAGAAGAGAAGACAAATACTTAAAATCTATCATCTCATCAGGACTAATGTCATGCTGAATAATTACATTACATTTCTGTGCAACTATATCAGCCTTCTCTTTTACAAACTTTGTCTCAGATTCACACAAATATTCACATCTCAAAACTAACCTGACTTTCTAAAATTCTCCAGGAAATGTGTTATGTTACTGTATTTGCATTAAAATTACTTAGGTGCATCTTTGCCTACATTTATGATTTAGCATTTATTAAGGAGAAGTAAAGCACCTTTTAACATTCCCAATGACTGATGATGTTAATATATGAGAAGATCCAAGCACAGTAAAACCTGAGTTAATTGCTCAAAAAAAGTTCAAATGAGGGAATGAAGAGCAAAATTTAGCTTTAATATTAAGTGGTTCACATACAACAACTAATTAAGTCATAAAAGTTGGAGACACAGCCAATGAGCACCACAGTCTGTTACAGAGTAGGATTAACACTGTGATCCCATATTGTGACCCACAAAATCTGCAAACTTTACTAACAGCCAAAGAAACAACAATAACCAAAAAAAGTTTTTCAGTAAGGATAAGAAAATATGATCTTGCTCACAATGCATTACTAATTGATATTTGCTCTGTTTGAGTTGTGAAAAGATGTGTACCATTGATTTGCCATGCTGTTTAATAAAATTTATTCACATGCAGTAAAAGTGTTTAAGAGTATCTGAGTTTTCATTGAAATTTTTTGATAGGTCTTATCTCACTGTTTAGCAGATGAAAAGTGTAAGTTCCAAGGTGACTGAAGCAACTCAACAGTGTAGTCATTAACCCTTCCTTTCATATGAAGTTTGCTGTACGCTCTAAAACCCCACACAAATGAATGCGCCAAGCACAGATGAGCAGAAGGATGAAGCAGAAAAGAACGAAAGGCTGTGCAGCTCTCACTGTTGCTGCACAGTTGGACCCTGTGCTAGTTCAACATTAAGGACCTGTGTACAGCCCGCAGAATGGAGTGTTATGCATTTTACTTGCTTGTCTGGAAGTTCCTGGAGGATTTATCTGAACATATACTTTTATCTGTATTTACATATGTACAGGTCCACATCTGCCTATCTGGATTTCGTTCATAGTAAGAGATGAGAAACAGAAAATTCTAGGACCTGATTTATTTCTATATAAGTCACAAGTCACGTTCTTAAGATGCCTATTTCTCTGTATTGACTATAAATATCAATATTAGTGTGACTAGTACTTGCCTGTTTTTTAGGCATATGTAGTCAGAATCTCATTTGTCTGTTTGCTTAGGTAGATTTTGTTCCATTGCAAAGAGCATCAAAAATGCCAGTGGGACACAAAAGTTCAAGAGAGAATCCTAGAAAAAAATTTAACAAACTTCCATAATTTTTTTGTGTCTTTTTTCTTTTTTTGTGTTGATGTATTTTCATGTTTGTTGTTTATTTGTTTGTTTGTTAATCTATAGGGAACTCTTATTTTAAATTGAAGACTCATTTTATGTAAAACTAAATTCTCATAAGTCTTACTGAAATAATCTTGGAATTATAAAGTCATTATTTAAAGACTGGGGTCAATTTAAATCTGTTGGTGTCTTTCAATTGATTTAAAGGACCGTTATCCTGCAATCCTGTTACCAAATTATCTGGGATATAACAAGCTTCCCAATGGAATCTAAACTTTCCATAAAAAAGTGAAAATGGAAGGAACAGGCAATGTTATTTCAATGCTTTCTTTCTACTATGTATTTTTCTGTATGTTTTCCTTGGCTTTACAAAGTCGTAGCAGTATCACTGTATATAATAAATACAATTTGCTAAAAAGAAAACAAAGTCACCATTGAAAATCACTACTCTTTAAAAGTAACTTCACAAATTTTCATGACCTTTTCACAACTTATAGTATAACAGAGGTTGTGTAGCAAAAAACTCATAGGAAATCCTGCTAATAGCCAAAATGTTCTCAATTACTTTTAAGTAGAGCAGATCTGAGGACAAACGAAACAATTGCCTAAGTACTCAGGTGATAGTGCATACAAGGAAAGGACAGTGACATAATTCAGGTAATACTGCAAGCCAAGCAGTTTTCAGAGAAGAGACGCTTCTTACCCTTAGTCCTAATACCTCCTCTGCATAAAAAGCAGTTTAATTTACCTTCTGCATTGTAGTTTCCTATAAATTTTAAAGGTCATAAAATGATAGCTTTAATCTGGATTGTGAATGATAAATGTAGTGTCACTGCCTGAGGAGCAGCCTGAGCTTAAAGACTTGGAAGTGTTCTCTACTGTTTTTCTTTCACTTTCCAGTCATGGTTCTCCAAATTTCAACACAACATAACAATGAGGTAATTCCTGTAGAACAGAAGTCCTTATGAGATAGATCTTTTATTCTAAGGGGTTATAGTGTGCATATTCTTTATTAATAATTTGATACTCAAAATACACTTTATTAAAACACCTCAAAACCATATTTTGTATTCCAATACAAATAGTTTGTCTTCTTCATATATTCTTATATTTATGTATGTATATATTCTTTATATTCTTCATACACTAATTTCACATTTATTTATTTGTAACTTTATAATACAGAAGGTCTTATATTGTTTGAAACATTTTAAATATGTCCAGACTAACTTCCCCTTCCCTGTTTTCTTGGTTTTTTGCATTGTGTATCATGCTCCTGAAAAGGGTTTACACCATGTAAACTGAAGGAATAAGAGTGGAAGAAGCTTTGTATCAGGTTAAGCAGCTTAAGTTAAATGCGATTTGCCTGTTGGAAATATCTGTGGGATATTAATGGACATCCAAGTTTTCCAGATGAGTATATTCTTGTAAAGAATAACTTGAATTGCATCTCTGCACAGCATTCTGCACACCATTCAGCAAAAACTCCAAAATCTTAAATTCCATTTTTCACAGGAATGGAATCTATTCCCTATGGTGCCAATTTTTCAGTTGTTTAAGTACTGGTCTCCCTGTGAAACCAATCCTTGCAAATTCTCCCTGTAGCACCAGATGCAACTGACCAATGAGAAGTAGTGGGTGTTCATTTTAAAGGTTATACGTTTGGACTGAACCTGAAATCAAGGAGCTATTCCAAGTAGCTGTTTTGAAACTGAAAATATGTATGCCAAATGGTCAAAGAAAATCACGGGGTTCAAAGAGACTAAAAAGAATGAAAATCAATGTCCCTCCTAAGCTTGGAAGGAAAAAAAAAAAAGTACATACCCAGATAACAGTCTTTCCTTCTGTACTTACCATTTCTTCTTATTTTATAGTAATGTCCTACACAAGGGTGTATAACACCTACAGCCATCATGAACTTGTCAACAACAAACTGTGTCAAGCCAATCTAATTTCCTCCCATGACACAAGAACAGGCCTTGGGGCAAGAGACAAAAAAGATGTCATATCTTGACTCCCATGGGGTTTTTGATGCTGTCTTACATGACATTCTCTTAATTGAGTTTAGAAAACATGTCTGGAGGAAGCTGTTGTAACATGTCAAAAAGGTTCCAAAAAGATAGTAGTACCCTTGTTTCACTCACACAAAGAAAGGATGACGAAACTAAGAACCTCTATCTGCAGCCATAGAATATTGTCAACATTGACCTGAGAGTGTGGCCAGTAGGACCAGGGTAGTGATCGTCCCCACTGGTGAGGCCACACCTCGAGTGCTGTGTTCAGTTCTGGGCCCCTCACGACAAGAAAGACCTTGAGGTGCTGGAGCGAGTCCAGAGAAGGGCAACGAAGGTGGTGAAGGGTCTGGAGCACAAGTCTGATGGGGAGCGGCTGAGGGAGCTGGGGGTGTTTAGCCTGGAGAAGAGGAGGCTGAGGGAAGATCAGATCATTCTCTACAACTACCTGAAAGGAGGTTGTAACCAGGTGGGGGTCGGTCTCTTCTCCCAAGAAACGGGCGATAGGAGATGGACTCGAGTTGCACCAGGGGAGGTTTAGATTGGATATTAGAAAAAATTTCTTCAGTGAAAGGGTTGTCAAGCACTGGAACAAGCTGCCCAGGGAAGTGGTTGAGTCACCATCCCTGGAGGTATCTAGAAGACGTGTAAATGTGGTGCTTAGGAACATGGTTTAGTGGTGGACTTGGCAGTGCTAGGTTGATGGTTGGACTTGATAATCTTAAAAGCCTTTTCTAACCTAAACGGTTCTATGATTCTATGATTCTGTGAAATAGTGTATTTATTAAATTTTCAGATGATAGTAAGCTGGAAGAGATTGCCAGGGTGTTGGAAGAGTAAAAATTCAAGAGTCTTAATGAATCAGCGAAAAGGTTAGAAAAATAGGATATAATTTATAGGACATGCAAAAGAGTAAGTGTAGGAAAGAATTGCCTATCAATGAAACAAAATACGATGAATGGGTAATATAAGTGGATAATAGACACTGCAGGTCAATATCTGATTAATATATACAAAATATCAGTAAACAATATTTCTCTATTGAAAAAAAGAAGGGCAAACATCCTGCCTATCCTTTCTATTTTAGCTGAGTGAAATGATTAACCTCATTAGGCAGGTGACTTGAGATTCTATAAGGATAACCAAAAAGCTCATTAAAAGTTTCGCTTAATTTTTTTTCCATGCACCTGCATGCTATATGATGTAATATGGATAAGACAATGAAAATGGATGGAGTTGTATATTATAATCAAACAATGGAGAAAACCTTCACCTACCTATTATACTTCTTTCAACAGGCTTCAAGGTAAATCTGTATATCAAGGCAAAAACAGGTCCAATAAGCAAGTTGGGTCACTAGACCAGTCACCATCTCTATGGTTTTAAGGTTACCATGATTACTGATTTTTTTTTTTATTTCAGGCCATCAAAAGTCATCATGGATAAGCCTGTGAAGTGCAAGGCACCCTCTACCCTATGTGCCTCTTCAGTACCATTTTCTGCCCAGTGTTATGTTCTCAAACTCCCACAGACTGTTCATACTCTGCCTCTGCACATACAATACCTGCAACCACTCTGATGGGTTACGATACAGTCCTAATGTTATTTCAGACACTTTTAACTGAAAGAAACACATTCAGAAAGGTTCAAAGTTAACAAAAATAATAAAAATATTTAATACCACAGGGTATCGTAAGAAGCATAGATATGATCTAGAATCAATTACTATATAAAATGGATACCGACAGTCTCTGACACCTAGCCCTGGGAAAAGAACATGATCCTAGCCCATGCTCATAAAAATAGCTTCAAAGTGTGCAAAAAGAGCTTTAAAGACCGTTGAAGAAGCACATATGAACACAGAGTACAGTGCTACCAAAATAACATAAAAACAATTTGATTACAGCCATATATGAATTAAGTTATATGCAGCATCCATTCCCCAGGTTGTAGATTTTCTATGAGCAGGCTAAGAGGAAAAGAATCTCGAAAAAAAGACAAAGAGAAAGAGGAAAACATATAGGGAAAAGGAAGTCCTCTTCTGATTTTATTCTGCCTATGAGAAGAGATTCTGTATTGGTATATTATAATCTGTTTAGCCATCACTGTCAAAAGTTAGTTAAATTAAGCAAAACAAAAGGAATAAATTTAAAAAGTCCCGAAAAGAAGAGTTAAAGAATTAACTTTAAAACTTGATTTATATGGATGTAAAAGAATGACTATTTCATCTATGAAGAATTCAAAACAAAAGTAGATTCTTTCTCTAGGAGGTAATATGCTTTAAGTAATCAACTTCCTCTGCATGCATAATAGCAGACAGTTCCAGAGCATCAATTAAATGGATGCAGGCATGTAAAAAGGGATGCTGGTACGTATTCCTCATCTTAAAAAACCATAATTCTCAGAAGAAGAAGGAAGGCAAACATAAAACAGTAGGAAATTAAAATTTTAAAGTGCTTGTCACTGATAATAACATCTAGTGTCAGACTTGCTAAAACAGCAAACAGTAGATCTGAGGCATAAGTATTCTAGTTCCTGGTAAAGTAAAAAGAAAAATACAGTTATCAATGATGCACTTGTGCATTTTTCTAACATACTGTGGTTTATATGCTTTCTAAAGCGTTCTCACCCAATCCAGTATTCATTTAATGGGACACAAAATTACTGACACATAAACTCGAAAAATCAAATCCTTGATGTTACTCAAACAGGTGCAGAAATGCGATAAATTTAGCAAAACACTTCAAGATAGCTGTGCCAAAATAAATACAGTCTTTTAAATTTTTTGTCAATGCACTAATGGACATGGCCACCAAGTATCAATCCTCTGGCTAAAAATCCACAGCTCACATAAGTGGAGCTTAGTTGTCTTAGCATGGGCAACTTGCTATAGAATAGTGCTCTGTCATGAAAAATCTTTATTCAAGGAAAACAAAAGAAAAGCAGGGGAAATAGATTTGGTCAAATAAACTAGAATCAGTTATTAATGTAGTTTACTAAAGAAACATGTTCCACTCTTCAGTCACAGAGTTGTCTGCCAAAGCTCTAAGTGAGATGTAATTTAAAGGGATATACTTATAACTGTCAATAATGAAAATTCTGGGTTTATGCATTAATTAATTAACTAATTAATTTGGTTTCAAAGGAAAAAGAACATGTTAAGGTCCATTATTGTAATATGGACTTGCAGCACAGAAAGCCAACTGTATCTTGAGCTGCATCAAAAGCAGCATGGCCAGCAGGTCAAGGGAAGGGATTCCTCTCCTCTGCTCTTATGAGACCCCACCTGGACTATTACTTTCATCTCTAGGGCCCCCAACACAAGAAGGACATGGACCCGTTGGAGGAAGTCCAGAGGAGGGCCACAAAAACAATCAGAGCACCTCTCCTGTGAAGAAAGGCTGAGAGAGTTGGGGTTATTCAGCCTGGAGAAGAGAAGACTCCAGGGAGACCTTTCAATACTTAAAAGGGGGGCTTATAAGAAAGGCAGAGACAGGCTTTTACCAGGGTCTTCAGTGACAGGACAAGGGGCAATCATTTTAAATTGAAAGTAGATAGGTTTAGATTGGACATAAGGAAGAAATTTTTACGATGAGGGTGGTGAGACACTGGAACAGGTTGCTCAGAGAAGGTGTGGATGCCCCATCATTGGAAGTGTTCAAGGTCAGACTGGAAGGGGCTTTGAGCAACCTGATGTAGTGAAAGACATCCTTGCCCATGGCAGGGGGCTGGACTGGATGGTCTTTAAAGGTCTCTTCCAACTCAAAACATTCTATGATTCTATGTTTCTATGATTCTATGAATATACACCAAATGTTTAGGAACTTACTCATAAATTTCCTATACATTACCAATGCAGTAATTATTCCCTAGTGGTTATTGCCTTCAAGAGTTTCATGTTGAGGGACCGAGATCTAAGTTCTTTTTCTGGCAATGAAACAACTTTAGCCTTCCAGTCAGGAATTTTGGAAACAATGAACAAGGCAATTTTGAAAACTGAATTTCAGGTAAGCAACTATATCTTAGTCTTCTCTACCATTTGGTCTCTCCAGGAATTGAAATATTGCCTCACTTGTTCTGTATTCTCCAAAATGACAACACTGCTACAAAGCTTAGCATTGCATCTCGGCTTCTTGATTAGAATTCACAAGGATCACTTAATCCTTGAGATTAAAAAGCAAGAAAGTATTATTCTTTGGCAGTTGCTTTCAGAAGCTCAAACCCATTATTCCCTTTATGTTTCATTGCCACCACTACAGTGGAATATAGGTACATCTAGAAACCACTGTAGTAGTAAACTAGGTATGTTGGAGAGCTAGTGATCAATACATAACTTGTTGCCTAGTCAGACTAATGATATAAAGGATGCAAAAGTGTCACTTGTTATTCCTTCCATGGCTATGACTAGCCTAAGTTAAAAATGCATAGTTTAATAGTTTGTCACAAAGTGTTAGTTCATTTAATAAAATTAAAGTTAGTAGCAATTCAACAGAAAGAACAGGAAAGAGAAAATAACAACAAACACTGGAAGTTTTCTCCTCTTTTGAATTAATTTTCTGTCAATGGGGTTGAAGTATTTTGTAAGTTGATATTTTTTAACACAGGATCTTCACACATATCAGGGTGGGGAGGGGGAGAAGTATCAACTTTTCTAATTTATCTTTGAGTCACCTCAGAGACAAGCTGCTATTGAAAATCTGATTACGTGAAACAGTTGTTTGCCTCTCTGGGCTCAGAAATCCTTTCCTGTAACCAAACATAACACAGATTGCCTGAACTGAAACAAAACTGTAGAAGAACGGGTCAGCATAGCAGTCACTTCCATTCCTTAAGTGCTCTTGATCCAAATCATTCTTTCGTGAAAGCTTATTTCCCCTCTCTGTTTCTTGGGATATCATGTCATTAATTTACGTATCTTTACTTGTCCTGCCATTCACTGTTCTCGTATCTCCATTTAGCTGATCAGTTCTTGGCAGCTATTTTATGATGTTCATGATCCCAGGGATATCATCAACACTAAACCCAGAATTCAATCAGGCTGCAAATTTACAGTCTGGATCAGGATAAGCAGATTAGGTGCCTGCTCCATAATAAGGATGTGCAGGGTTGCCACAGACAAACACCACCAAATGCAGTTCCTGCCAATGAATTTTCATTCAGATTCAGTGGTTCTCAAACAGTAAAAACTGACTAAACAGCATGTGTCTCTCTATATTCTGTAATGGGAATTTTAGGAAAGCATCCAACATGTATTATATGGGCTAAAATTTGTTTTGCCTTTGTCTTCATATCTAGAGTCAAACTGTGCAATGTAATCAGAGTGCAGTATAAGTTTAAAAGTGAATTCAGGAAAGATGGTTGAAGAAAGCAAAATATTTTCTCAGAGCTTTAATATATTCTGGCATCATTACAATCCAAGCATACACTACATGGTGGATTTATGGTAAAGGTGTGATAATATGATGGGGACAAGGGCTGGAAGGAAGTTGTTGACATTAGTAGAGGATGCAACGCTGTAAGCAAAGTTAGAGGAGAGGCCTGCATGGCAGGAAAAGAACAGTTTTGTGAGGCAGGTACCATTATGGCTATCCTAGAATCATTTACTGTCTGTCAAGCTACACCTGCTGCTCACCCACTGCAAGGTGGAGCCAATGCTTTTGAGCTGGTGTTAGTTGTTACACAAGGTTGATGTGCTGTTGCACAGAAACACCTGCATAGAGTGTTTGTTATAACACAATGTATCGTATCTTTTACATAGGGTAACACTTGTGGGAAATTAAATCTCTGAAATAGGGTGGTCATTCATTCTCTGTTTGGTGTGATGGCAGTTTCCATCACAAGTGTCGACACAAAGGAATCTGGTGGAGTCTGATGAAACTCCCTGAACTGCTGCTCTGGTGAATTCTTATAACCAGTTGGCCCATACCAACTGCAATTACTCTGGTTTATGCATGATCTGTTTCCGTTGACTAGCTTAAACTGCACACAAACTACACCCCAACTACTAGCCTAACTAGCACATCTTAAATAATGCAATGGACTGTCCTATGTGTTCATTTCTGACTATTTAGATATATTTAATCTACGCACAGTTTAGTTAATTCTGCAGCAGAAACAACCTTCAGATATCCCTAGGACGTCTAGATTCTTCTCCCAGGACATTTAAGCATATGAAGAATGTCTATCAATGAGTCTATCCAGAGCAGGGACTGCCTGCAGGGAATCTCCTGGGCTGACTGAAATTCCCACCTTGAGAACTCCTGTAACAGTAAGTCAAATACTTTTCTGTGAAGATGGTTAGGGCTTCAGCTAATCACTTCTCTCAAGTAACTTTATTGTCTCGGAGAAGTTTCTAGACCACTTAGGGAAATGATGACTAAATGTGCTAAGTATGCATGCAAGGACAATCCTAATCCACAGGTACCCCACAATTGTAACCATACAGCAAACCTGAATTCTGTGTTGATATTAGAAATATGAATTAAAATCTGTACAGATTTTATGAGAAAGGACATGAGAAAGGAGCAAAGAGGCTATTAGAAGGGAAGCCTCTTTTGCCTTTGCCAGTAGCCTGCCTTATGCAAAGTTTCTGTTGCACATTGTCCCCTACTGTTACCCTTCTCCTTCAACCACTCATTGTCCTCTGTGCTACATCACTTTACCTAAGCAACGCTGTAACTCAGCTGAGCTCACCTCACTGTCCCATCCAAAACTCCGTGTCATTGACATACAATCAAATGTTGCCTAAACGACTAGGAGGACATGACTGAGAGCAACGTTGTGCTGCTCCACTGTGAGCCAGGCTGACACTGGTGCCTAAGCTACTGGTTTTAAAGTCAACAGAATATAAAAACTATTTTGTGTGCTGTGCAAACATTCCTCCAGGTGGCTGTCAAAAGATTTTTCTAGAGGTTAGTGCAGAGTCACTGTTTTCTATAACCTCTGCCATACTCTTATTATTTGAAAATTCCAAGGTTGAAAAAAGAAAATTATTAGTTACATTCTTCTGTCAGTAAGGACATCTAGTCAGGACTTGTGTAAAAATATGATAATTTGCCTGAAGATAGCTCATTGCCAAATTAGATGACAATTAATTAACTCAATACAGTCCCGACAGCTAGTCTGAACAATCTCCAAATTTTGGTCCCATTTCACATGTGTGTAGTTTACCCTGGAATACCTCTAACAGTACAGCTCAAACTTTTACAAGCCTCCAAAGCTGGCTTTTAAACTGCTTCAAGGGATCTCACTTCAAATTATCTGACTTTAATTTAACTGATCTTGAAAAGTAGAAGACAGGTCCTTGTTGAGTAAGAGAAGGTAGAGGTATTAGTTGGTATAGTATGGCTTAAGTTATCACATGTCACATGAACATTTACCTCTGATCTAGACTCCCTTTTAATTTACTAGAGAGAAATACATTACAGAGTTCAGAGGTTCATATTCAGGCATCTGACATAAGATAAAATTAACTGTAACTTAAAAGTGTTGTTTTACTCCCTTGGCTATAAAACAAAGCTACAAATTATCTCTGAGATAAACACATGTGATATAGATGTCTAAAGGTGACTCAAATGGACCCACCTTTGGTGGTGAGAATATATGTAGAGTGAAAACAGAGAGTTTACCATCAGAACTCAATTAATGCAAAATCTTCAAAAAATTGGTTAAATTAGTAGAATTGTCTCATGAAGATTTGTTGATTCTATTAAGGTAGCTGTTCTTGTACTTTTGTTTGGAAAGCTTCAAAAACTAGAAAGCTGTTATTCAGCAGCTCTTAGAAGAAAAAAAAAAAAAAACCAAAAACAGAAAAACTCATCCTTCAAAAAGAAATGGCTTTTTGAAGCAATTTTGATACCTAAAGGATCTACTTTTATTAACTGTATGATATAATACGCTTTAAAAAAAATTATTATTGCCTCTAAAATGTTGTCTTGTAATGAGGATGATGATATTTCATTTTGTGATGTTTACAGTAAAAAAAAAAAAAAAACCAAAAATCAACAGATACTATGACGAACTATGAATCTTTCAGTCTTATGTACTCAGAATACTATTACTAAAGTATAATAAAGTATTTTTATATGGAAAAAAAAAAGCTACATTTCAGTGAGAACTATTCTTATGTCAAATCTCATTTCACAACTCTGGACTATTTTATCCAGAGGGTTACTTAAAGGAAAAAGGAAGAAAATAATTGTATAATATTCTTTTTCCTCATCCTACTAAATGAAACAATATAAAAATCTACCATCTACTGTTCTGACAAAAAAAAGGTAATGTAAAAATTTTATCCTACAAAGTAAAAATTTTGAAAAGCAGGTAAAAAAAGGAGGGAGATAGGACTAATCCATCAGGAAACTTGGCACATACTTCATAAGAAAGGGAAAATCTATTATATAAAAAAGTTATGTGAGCAGGCACAGTAGATTAATAGTTTAGATTTTTAGCTGCTTGAAAGGCTTTTCACCACTGATGCCAGTGTAAACAGAATCAAGTTGTCCAGCCTTTTCTGCTTCTTCTTGTGGCTGCTTAGGTGTTTGTGTGGTTTCAGGGAAAACTATCTGGAAACTGATTTGGGTAAAAATGCACAGATAGGTTGATGCAGTACTGTTTAGTCATAAGAATTTCTTCATTTTCACCTCTGACTCTTATCTCTGACCCAAGTTAGGGCTTTGTAAACACTTTTGCAGGAATAGCATAAGCCAGAAGAGAAGAGCTGAGAATGAGACTCCAGAAAGTTGGGGAGTGATGTGCTAAGTGTGTAGTCATGTAGGTGACTCTGCTGCTGTTCAGTGTACATCTGGGACCTTGCATACTTCAGTCTCCTACTTGGAAGTATTCAGCTGGCAACACAGAGACTCACAATAGTCACAATGTTGAGCACTAGGTCAGAAAACCAGCCAAGAGAAAATTGCAAAGAGGATCATGCCTGAGAACCTTTCTATTCTGCATATTCACTTGTCTCTCTGGACTTATCTCTTCAGAGCTATCACAAGGTACCTCTTTGATAAAGTGGGACAGGACCTGGAATGAGTTTATCCAGATCTTTTAGGGGGTTGTGTTTTGTTTTTCCTCCTTTGAAATCTAATCCAATTGAGGATGGAGATGTTGGCACTGCTTCTTGAATGGCCATCTACTGACAGAAAACTTTTGGAGAAAGAAGAAAACAAAGTTCATTCTTATTGAGTAATACTAACAGATTTCTACTATTTGCTGGAAGAGTCCCCTAGTGACGAGATTTCAAACAACAAAAAGAAGATTCAGCCCTGAGTCATTTACAAAAAAAAAAGAAGAAATGTAGAAAAACAATAAAAACCCAAAACCAATCAAACAAACACCCAACTAAAAATCAACAACAACAAATACCCCACAAGCCTGTGAGGCAGCTGCTCCAGAAAAAATGTCAATCTCTGACTTCCAGCTAGACAGAACAGCCTGCACTGCTGTCAAGAGCAGCTAAGCTATGAAAGGAGGTGGAGTTTGAGATTCTGCGGTAAATAACTGGAAGTGCTGCCATTACACCATTTGAGTGGTTTTGATTTATTACTCCAAAGGTACTAACTTGCCTTCTAGCTTACATCTTCAAGTCATGATGCTTGATTCCATTTCAGAAAACATTTAGGCACCAGCATGCTCTGCTGGACCTAGCCCACAGGCCGGCAAGCTTTGCTATACTGGTTTCTTTCGCTTTCTCTGTTCAGTTTCTTTTCAAGAACATTTGATAAAAAGAATAGAAGGATATATAAGAGTTGGCAAGAAAAGAAAAAACAACAATGGTTTAAAAGTAAATGGGGATCAATTCTCTTTTACTTTTGTTTCTATTACAGATATTTACTTTATGGTAACATCCATGAAATTTACTGTAATGTACTGAAATCTTTAACTATGATCTGAAGGGTTGTTATTGCACCATTGAAAGTGATTGTGCTCGTTAGAAATATTCAAGTGATGATAATAATCTTTCTAAACACACATTTTTCAAACTATTGCATTAAACAACAGAATTAATAGGAGTCTTGGGTAACTCATTTGGAATACAGAAGGCAGAGCAGAGCAAAAGAGTAATTTAATACAAAATACCATCAAGTAAGTCTCAGAAAATCTTGAACGTTGGCTAATATGTTTTTCCACTAGTTTTAGTATGAGTTTTCCCCAAAATATATAATGAAAAATAATACTACTGAGCACTTCTAGTCTCTAATATATCCTTGAGACATCACTGAATATGAAGGCAAATATTTCGGTTCATTCTGAGAGCAGACAAATTTCACCCTTTTGAGGAGCAGATCAAGATTCACAAAAGAGAGTTTTAGATCTTGTTTAGCTCGGATAGGAATTAGATCAATGAAAAGCTCGTGAGAAAAGTTTAAAGCAGGCAGTCTTAACTTTCCCAGGTGTTGTTAATATAGTCTTGGTTAACTCAACATACCCTAGCATTGCTAAGCTAAAATAAGACTGGACCCTATGGCATGTAGGTAGATTTTCTAATCCACAGCAGAGCAAGCTCTCCCTTCCTCTCTCCCTCCCCTCCTTCCTCCCTTCCTTCCCTTCCTTGAAGAAAAGTGGGAAAACTCTTATCTACCAGCTGCCCAAAAAGCCTTGAGAAGCAGATGAGTTTAATGTGGTCAGTCAGAGGGTCACTGTTGATCTATGTCTTAAGTTTAAGAGAAATAATTCATAAATAGAGAATCAGAATAGAATGTAAGATGAGAGGATTGTGAAGGGATGTAGGTCTGTAGCATAACCCTGGCAGACCTCTAGATAGATCTTTTGCTCTTTTAATGAGAGAAAAATATATTGCTTGCTTGTCATTTACGGTCATTAGGGCAAGATAGACTCTGTTTAATGTGGGCATATAACCTGCATGTAAAATAATGCACTTAAGAAAACGACTCATGTGAAGTAAATGCCTAAATGATCGATTGAGGAAGGAGGGAGTAACTGTCTGAGAGTCTCCCTAAGAAGATTTTGCCCTCCTAGCCTGGGTGCTTGCTTCAATTGAGATGAAAATAAAAGTCCAATTTAGTACCTAAGTTGAGCAGTCCAGTTCCTGTCCTGAGTCTGTTACTTTTAATAAATAAAGACCTTTAATAATATAGCTATTACTGAAAACCATAAGTCTTTTAGTTCTATTTATAACAGTAAAGAAAGTTCCTCTGTATCAAAAGACAGATCTGCATTGCATTGAGCAGGGGAGATGCTCTTAGAGTTGTAAAACATAGTGGGATGTAAGGATTTATACGTTACAAAAGATAAGAATAATGGAAGATAACCTCCTATTAAGAAGACTATATGAGGAGTAAGACAAAATAAGAAGACTTAAAAATCAACAGTAATTTTACCCAGTTCCTATATAGAAAGTTTGTTTTGTTGTTTTGTTTTTAACAAAACTGAAATATTAGGTAGCATTGTTCACCTTTAAATTCTCTTCTGTGGAAACTAAAATAGTCTGTCACCATGGCATATGCTTCCAGCAGAGGTAGTGGTAAACTGCAGGTGCAATCTTCAGCTTTTCTTAGTTTTATGTTAAAAATATCAAAGCTAAACCAGGCTGTTATTTTTGTTTTCACCTTGTTTCCTTGTATGCCCATTGTTAAAGGTTGTTTATTGCATATGTACTTTTTTGCAAAGGTAGCAGATATCAGGAATTTTATTCAAGAAAAAAAGCACTTTATAGTTAAATTTCTTCCCCCATAATTTAGCATAAATTTAAATAGAAACCTTTACTAACCAAAAAGTGAAACACAATGGATTTTTTTCCCTAATATAAGCACTGCCTACTTTCTTTAAAGTAGTGAATAGCTATGTACCACAAAAAAAAAAAGGCCTAGATAACAATGTTAATTAAAATTTTAATTGTATCTGTATGAATTACCAAGGGCAGAAGAAAAATCATATACAGAACATTGCTTGATGTTTTGCATTTTTTTTTTCCCTCTTTTTTTTTTTCCTTTTCCCCCCTCTGTTCTTTTTTAACTGTTTCTGGAAGCTCATTCAGCTAAACTCGAGAGTACAAGAGCATCCCCTGCAGGAACATTTCAGCCCACACTGATTTTCTCTTTTCTATGGTGTTTTTTCTTCTGTTAATTTGTATTCATCTTGCATGGTGCACAGTAATTGTGTCTAGAGAATTAGAGAGGGATGGTTATTGCAGTGGTAATAGAATTACTATCAGTGTTCTAAGCTGGTAAAAGGATTGTGAGTTTCAGTCAGAGGATTTAAAAACACATGCTGAAATGTATATTGGGATCTTTTTTTCTGCAGCACTACTTATAGATGTATTTTTCTTTGGTGTTATAAATGGAATCATTTAAAGTCAGCAAATGTTGCTACGAAAGCTGACAACAGAACTCTCTGAAAAACCACCTTTAGGTTTTGTACATGGTAACAACATATAAATGTACATACATACATGTACACATCGTGATCTAGCCATCTCCTCATGTGCCCTTGAATTCAATTGGAACTGCAATACACTGGCTACAATGGTCACTATTTGCTATTTTATACCACTCTGTTGCTTCCAATACGTGCTTTCTGACTTAATCTCTCCAACTTTATTTAAATAAAAGGGAAAAAGGAAAGGTGTCATCATTAAATGTCAACATATTACAGATATGACCTGTGTGTTGTTTCAGTGAATGACTGTATAAAAATGTAGTAAACGTGGACAACAATTTTGAAGTCCTGATACAAGTCTTATGAATTTTACAATATTCTAAGGGTGATATTTTAATGAGCACATGTATAGTATTAGAAGTTTTAGTAATTAATTTATATTATAAAATTCAACAATAAAAATCAGACAAATTATTTCTTTTCTTCTCTGGAGATGTTGATATCACCTGTACATATTCTGCCTATAAGAACTAAAATGTAAATTTGTAAATCTTGCTTCAGCATAACATACTAGAAAGAAACAGGAACTATTTCATGTTAATTCTGCAGAAAGATCCAACCTCCCAATCTAACTGAAATTTGTGCTCATGCAAATAACATGAACCAAATTACTTTCTTGAAAATGACTTCATATTGGTTTAAGAAGGTTCTACAATTTATTGATTGTAGAATACGGCATTTTTGTCTGCTTTCCCTGAACACATTAGAAATCCAAGGTCCCGTATACAGAAGAATTTTTGTATTTAATATTCCTCAATATAGCAATACCTGATAGTGATCTGGGACTTGAAATGGAATCCAAAGAAATCGACAGTTTTTTTGGTTTTTTTTGTTTTGTTTTGTTTTGTTTTGTTTTAAATAGGAAGTAGAATAAGGACCTCAGTATGTCCTGCAGCTCTTGTTCTTTATTCTGCTAATCTGGCTTTTTCTCAGCCCTCATTTGAAAAGCTAGAAGACACCCATTTGTATAATTTCTTAAAGAAGCAAAGCAGTGTTCTTTCTCTCACAGACAGCTGGTAGTAGTCAGGGACAAGTCTGTCCCTTGTCTCTTTTGGTTCATTAGCATTCCCTGCACAGAGATTTTAAATCCTAGTGGAAGAAGAGATGTTTGAACCCCCAGCTTCCCATAATACACAGCGAAGTGTGTACTTTACTGAAGAAAAGGATTTCTGTTATTTGTGTTTAAAAGAAAGTATTAGTTTTCAGACCCTTTTGAACCAGTCCATTATAAATTTCTCCTGTCCCTGAGATATAGCAAATGATGAGCAGGTCTTTAGGAAACTGAAAATTGAGAACAGTTCCTAAATCCCACATTAGTTTTGCCTTAGATGTCACATCTTTTTGCAGATATTGCCCAAAAATTTACAGATAAAATTTTCTTCAAACTTTGTCTTTGAGTTTCCTCATTAATCTGCTGAGATTTTCCACAGAATCATGCTACAAACAGCAGTTTGGGGTTAACATGAACTTCTTAGTTCATCTGTTGTTATCTCCAGACAGTAGTTTATCCCATTATTGGACCAAAGAATATCGTTCTTTTGCACTCAGAATTTTGTGGTATTGTCACACTGGGACCTATTTCCACCATTCACCCTATTACAGGCTATTTTGGATCTTCAGGCTCATGGGCAAAACACACCTAATTTCCAGATGAACTTTCTTCTCTGACAATCTGTAGCCATTTTCTGATGTGTTTATTCTGTTCTTTGGTCTATGGTGTTCATTTTTCTCTCCTGTGTTTATTCCCCTGCTATATATAAGTGAGAAGAAAACAAGCCTACTTTCAGGCTTATCTTGATCTTTGATCATTATAGTATCTCTTCCTTATATCTTTCCCAGGTATATTTAAATTTTTTTGGACATGGATAGTCAGAACTGCACACATATGCACACTTGAATTATATCCTTGGGATTTTTCATTCCTCCCTTACCGTATATGCTTCCTTCATATGTCCCAATACTGTCAAGCACTTTTTATGGTCACATATCATTTGTTTCCATTTGCTAGCCTCTCCAATCAACAAAATTGCCAAGTAACGTTATTTGATCCATGTGCTGGAGGATTTTAAACAATTTAGCTGTAGTACACTTACCTGCTGAATCTATTTAAATATTCATTTATTTAACTGTCTCAGAGGTTTTTCCTTTCAAAATTCAAGGTGGAATTTGCTAGCTTGCAGTGTATTTTTTAAGCTTTCATATTATATTCAATATTTACGTCTTCTTCTTTTTTGCTTTTGCAGTTTTATATTGACATTAATTGTAAAATTTGACCGTGCTTTGTGCTGCATTACTAGCAGAGGACTTCAGATGTCTGAATGTAAGTGACTAGTGCCATTTGAATGCCCTAGAGTATCTGTAAGAAACGCTTTATGGAAGAACCTTTCTGGCCTGGCAGTCGGAGGTCAGTTGGCTTACTTTAAGATGTCCACAGCAGAAACAATGTTGATATTTAGGTAACTGCATCTCACTTCAAATTTGCTTTGTAAATGATCAGATTTATTAACGATCTAGTGCTGTTTCAGGTTCTGTAGGGTGTCTCACTCAGGCTCCAGCTGCTACCGCAGAAAGATGCACAATTCCGTAAGTCCTTTGTCCTATACACCTATTTGGTGTACGTGTCTTAAATAACTTAGCATGTTGCAAATGCCACTAGTTTTCAATGTTTAGGTAACCAATAATGCCCAAACCACTAAAAGTTTTCAGCTTTATATTGTAGATTCGGGAGTTTTCACATAAACCAGGTGTTTTAAATTCCCAATATGTATAATAGAGAGTCAGTAGATGAAGAAAGATCTATAAGTAGCCAATGGACTCTGAAGATCTGTGCAGATCAACAAAAAGTAGTTGTCTATATATAATTAACTGCATAATTCTACAGACTTTATTGACTTTTCGATTGGGATATTAAAGTATTTGCCTAGAATTCGGTGTGCAGCATCACTTCAAAAGTTTCTAGGCTAAGGTATGCACATACAACTAACATATTG